>NC_031769.1:106225487-106373136 GCF_001522545.3 Parus major
AAAAAAAAAAAAAAAAAAAGAAGAAAGAAATAGATCAAACCTTTCTGTACACTTGTCTGAATAACTAGGTTTGTACCTAATAAAGGTGAGATGAATGAAAAGATGAATCAAGCTTTATTTTTGATGAGAAATATTTAACTAGACAATTTTCTTAGGAAACTAAGAAAAATTGTTTAATAGATACTGCCATGTTCCTTAAGCATAGCTGCCTGACAGTCTGACACTTATCTGCATGAAAGAGCTAAAAGCCACACACTCTGAAAGGATTTAAATATTTTATGACACCAGTCTTATATAAAGAGAAGTGTCTTCTTTGGCTTGCTCTTGGTGTCAGTGATTTTTTTGTTATGCATTTTATGACACTTTAAAGATCTGAACATCTTTCTTCATATATAGAGATGTTATATATATATTTTCTTTTTCCACAGCAATAACAAGTAAACAAAAACTTGCAAAACGAATAAACACTTCAAAAAAACATCCATGTCCATATATCAACATTCCTAACAGCCCATCCCACAAGCTACTGAGCACTGTTGTTCAGGAAAACCCCTGAACATACACAAACAGGCAGGAGGCAGTGTCAGACACTGACTCTGGACCCAGATCTTCCCATGCAGATGGCCCTTACCAAACTCTTTGAGCCAAGTGTCCAAGGACAAGAATGTCCATTTATGGCTTCCCAGTGAGCTGCCAAGTTTGGGAACCAAACCTGCCTGGGAGATGAACTCTGTGGTTACCTTGGAAAAGTGAAAGGTTATCCTTGAGATATGCTGACAACCTGTGCAGCAGGCTCTGTACATTTAGCCTGAAAATTAAACCCAGTGAAGTACTGCAGCTTTACCAGTAATTGTGAAGAGATCCCTGTCCTTTGCTTGCATGAGCACATTTGGAAGGAAGTTAAGAAGTAGCCATGAGCCCAATTTAGAAGAGTATGCTCATTGCCTCTGTCTCACTTTAGCTAGGCTGGAACTGAAGACAGATTTAAAAATTAGTTTAAATTCAAGGAAAAAATGGAATTTTATAGAGAATTTGTGTGATGTTTGGCTACTGGCAGGTAAATCAGTGAAGCTGTCAAAACAAAAGACACTTTAGAGTTATTAAGGGGTTCATGGATTTGTTTATTTATTTTTTTAAGTGCTGGAGATTCCCTGCTCCTCCCCATTCACAAAAAGATTTCTCCTCACTGTAAAAGTAAGTAGCCAATACCTTCTTTTGTACACATTGAAGCTGTCCTTTCCTTTAATACCTTCACAAGCCACTGGGGTAGAAGAGATTCACTACTGCCAAGAATGGTTAAGACTCATCCAATTATGCTTTGTGGCGATTTTACAATGCGCGGGTAGGATCTCATCGAGGCAGTTTGCAATTAGAGCAACTCACCATGCTAAAAGATAATGATGTATTGGAGAGGCTGATTTTCCAGGGCTGATTTACAAAGATTTAATAGCCTGCAGTGAAGACAGTGCTGTGTTTCCTAAATGCCTTAGTGCTGGATATTCAGTTTTACCAACAGGAATAATAAAATTAAATAAGTCCAACTGAAAACATAGCATTAAGAATAGTAAAGGGGAGAAATATTCTGTTTTCTTGTGCTTTTCTCTGCTACCAACTTACCTGTTTACCTAGGATGACTCTGTAGAAAACTGACAAAGAATAATTTGAGACAAGGTTCATTTTCCAATTCACACTCTGACTATAATGATCAGGGTGCACACAGAGATGAGTCTCCTATTTATGTTTTTAGCTGAAAGCAGATTGAATACTGGAGGACTACAAAATGAAAATCCTCTTGGATGGTAGTTATCTGTGAGCCTTTGAAAACTTTGGAACCAATAGTTTCAGCCTAAAACCTCAAGTTTTTCACATGATGGTTGATGCAGCTCTGAGCAAACAGATTTAGTTAAGATCCGTGCTCATTGCAGGAGGATTGGACTGAGTGACCTTTGAAAGGTCCCTTCCAACTCAAATTGTTCTGTGATTCTCTGATATCTGTTGGGGACACTTAGAAGAATCTCTTAATCAGAGGACCACGATTGTTGACAGATAGCTGAGACTTGGTATGCAGTTTAAATATGAGGAAAAGTTTGCATGACTCCTATTGTCTGCAAGCCAGTGAAGCCTGGGTGTGTCACTACCTCACTTCAGCTGCACAAACATGAAGAGCTGTACTTATATGTGCAAGTTTTCTTAAGCCTGCCAAAAGGAGAGATTATCCTAACTTCTTTTGAGCTACAGGACTATTTGGAAAATGTAATTCAGAATGGCCAGACTCCTCTAATACTACCCTATGTTACCTGAGCTAACATGTAAATATGCCCAGAACTCTCTCATATCTAAGCAGTTATTTAGTGTAATGTTGGTGAGCTGAACAAACTCTCACAGGATCTCCCAATGCAGAGACTATTCAGCCTGGCAGAAAATATTTGCTGATGAGGTGCTTCACCTTCTGTGCAGTGGAGATAAACCTCTTGATTCATCACTTGTGCTTGTATCAGCTCCTCCAAAGATAATAGGCACCACTAACCCCTCACCTCCCAGTGGAACCATGAATTTTTGACTTATCTAATTTATTCAGGGCATATCAGTGATGCTAAATTCCTCAAAAGCCAGAGGCAAGACCTTACTGTCACTGACACCACATTTTCCTAGGAGATATGCATCCCTAAAACACATGTACTTGTACCAAGCATCTCTATGATTACTAAATAGGTTGAGGGGAAAAAAAATAGTATACAAGATACTCAGATTTTCCTTCAGAGTCTTAAAGGCAAACCTCATAGTTTGTAGCTGAACTACAATTAGGTTCAAAGGAGATCCTTGTGAACTCTAAGCTGGACACAAAATAGAATAACTGATCATAGTAAGAAAGAAAATACTTCAGGTAGATTTTAATTAACAGATACCAGTAATTTTAAATACTGCTTTTCAAAACACAGCTTTGTGAGTCAGTGACTATTTCCCCCAGAATCCATTAGCAAAAAGTAGAGCATCTGATTGCATGGTGACTTGGAGTTATGGCAAGAATACAGACCAAGATAATGAAGAAAGAAAGGGAAAAGAGAGTTTTTTTCTTTTTATACAGTGTGGCCAAGTGTCAGTGATTAGTGTGGAAAAATTTGAACAGAGAGCTCCAATCCAGAGGTGGTTTTGCAGGAGAACAACACAGGCCCACAGGCAGTGGGGAAAGTAGAGAGGCTCTGTGGGGTAAGAGAGACAGTAACATTATCACAAGTATAGTAGCGTATTGTCCCCACTTAATAGGGGACAGGAAAAATCCATTTGTCTTTGGCTGAGAACTCACAGATACCCAACTCCTGGCTTTGCACCAGGCTCCCCTCCTCTCCCTGCCCCTGTCTTCTTCTACAGAAAGCACAAAGTCATGCTAATGAGGCAAGACAGTCTGCACGAGCCACTTCCACAAGCTGATTCACATGGTCAGCAACTTGGATGAAGGAAATTAAGCTCTAATTTACTTGCCAATTCTTCATCAAATCTGGAATTAACTCTCTCCTGTTTCCACCTTCACAGTCAAAGCATTTGGATTCTCCAAAGAATGTTTCAAATGGTTGGAATACGAAAGACAAGTTATAATTAATAGAAAAAGTAGCAATAAAGATGCTATTATTATCAGAAACTAAGTTTTGAATGACAGATTAAAGATTCACCAATACAACTGCAACCAAGTATAGCAAATAAAAAAAGAACTCCACTCCCTTAATACTAACAAATAAATAAAAGTGAAGGTCAATTGACAGCAATAATAAATTGGTTTCAGGATAGTGCAATGCTGATGCTGCTTGTCTTGCCTCCCAATAACAGTTTTATGGTGCTGGTTCTTGGCACTATAACTTACAGACTTGAAAATAAGCATAGAGCCACTGCAGCCCAGACAGCTAGTGTTTGGGCAGAGTCTGCAGCCAACTTGCATGGAGTGCATGTCCCTAGATGTGCAGCTAAGATGCACTGGTAATAAAAGGCCATTTTCAGGTCATGGACCTCTTAACACTTGGCCATATTTAGCCCAACCTCCTTCCTACCTAGAAACACTTGTTTTGGGTACAGGAAAACCAGTGTGTTAGAATTGTTTAATCCTGAGCTCAGTTCTCCTTTGTATCAGTAAAATCTAAGTCAAACATTGTGGTCAGTGGCCAGAAATCTTCACCAATACTCACTCATATTTCTACACAGAACAATCTTGCAGCAAAGCAATTTAAACAACCTGAAATTCAAAACGGACTAAACCAAGCATACAGCATTCATTTTTATGAAGTATAGGGCTTCATAACAAGTGGGTTTACATTATGTATAGAGGGAGTTTAAATCTGAAGATGACACTTTCAGGCAATCTCTGTATATTACATATTGAACTCTTATTTTAACTCATTAAGTAATGTTAATGTGCCTACATTTTCATAACTTAAAACACAGAAGTAAACCAAGTTACCTAAACAGCTCCTACTGTTGACAAATGCAATTCCCAAATTTGCTATTTGCAAGTGTATTTGAAACGCACATTTGAAAACAATGTCTCTTGCATATTCACAACTCAAGCCAGGCAGGATTTTTTGAGCACATTTCATATTTCAGACAACATCTATTTTTCTCTCTAAAGAAAAGGGATACCAACAGTTTTTATCCAAAGATAAAACCATGACCATGATGATGACCATGTCTCAGCCCTTGCTGATCAACACTCAGCCTGTGCAAGAGAGACCCTCTCCCCATTTCCCTGCCTGCCTAAATAGACATATTTTGCAGGAAGCTGACCAAACTGCTGGGTGTTAATTCTGGAGGTTAACCCTGCATGCTAGGGCTGAAACCCTGGCTCCCATTTTCCAGCAAGTGGCTTGAGAATAGAGGCCTGAAATCGAATGCGGTGCTTCTGCACACAAAGCAGAATTCCTCTGCTTTAGTGGCTGTGGCAAGATTCACAGGGATTTTTTTTCTGGTAAACAGAATCCATCTCTATCTTGTTTGCAGGTAAACACACTTATCTTCCAGCATAAACAAGACATCTTGCTCTTTTAGAAATAATAAGAAAAGTTTCAAATGAAACTAAGTTCAGATGAAGAATATTAATGTATATTCAGGCATGAAGAATTCAATTTCCCCTAAATTGCTTTGGAAGAGACACTAAGATCTCTAGAGGTCTCAAAGCATTTTCCCTTCAATCACAATTAGCATTTAATTCAAGTTAGATGACTTTATTGGTAAATAAAAAATAAATAGAAATGTAAATGCACTCTAGGTTGGCAAATGTCTCAAATACATGTTTGCCTACATTTGTACACTTTTAAACAAATTTGTGTGTTCATTTCTAGATGGAAATAATAATACTTGAGAATTGATATTTATGAATGCATTCATAAATCACAGTGGGAAAAAATAGACTGTGAATTGACAAAGGGCATTATTCACTGTACACTCCATCCTCACACTGACTGACCCTGTTTCACTGAATGGGGCTGTCATGTCTATCACAGGTAAAAAAAATACAGTAGCTTATTCTTTAGCAGATTTTTGTGTGGCTATCCACTCAATATGCATTAATATGCAAGCAGCACCACAGCTGATCAGTGTGCCACCCAAACACTAACTAGTTCAAGCACCATCCCTCCTTGAAGCACAGGAGTCATAAGAGCAGCACTGTTTTTAAGGGTAGCTGCACCCACCAGAGCCACAGTCTTTGGCTATCTTGTTTGCAGGTAAACATGCTTATCCTTGAAGGTCTCTTGACCTTCACACTTCATTTTTCCATATCTGTTAGATAATAATAGCCCATGTGAATATTGTGATTCCTACTTTCTGATTAACACTGGTAGACAAGCCTTGCCATTTTACAGAGCAAGAAAAGACACAGAAATCTGATGACTGAGATTGCAACACAGCTTCCCAGTCCATGCTGCCTTTCACTGCTCTAACCCCACACCATGTCTTTCAATACTTCTGTTGAGCATTCAGTCTGTTGTGTATTTTAATGCTTGGGTTTTTTTTTTTTTTCACAAAAAGAATAATTCTTCATAAAATTTAAGATATTTTTATCTTCAGACACTGAACTTATGTTCCTATCTATACAGCCTGAGAAACAGTTTACTCCACAAGGGACTGAAAAGATTCTCACATAAAAGTGTCTCCTATACTCATTTAAATAATAATTCCTCCTGCATTTTTTTCCAAGAGTCACCATCTTGGTACCATATATTATGCACTAATCAGTGAAGAACTGTTACGTTATCTGAACTCAGAGGGGGCAGAGAATGTTACCAGAAGCAACCCTTATCAACTTGGAAGAAAGAAAATGTTATGTGTAGGGAAAAACAGAATATTTTTTCCCAACTGATTTTTATCTGATAATATATCAGATAAAAATTTAAAAATTAATTAAAAAAACCCCAACAACTTCTGCTTACTAATAAACAAAATGTGCAGGGGGAGCAGGAAGGATCTCATATTCAACCATACAGGGCTCAGAGCTGTCTACCTCAAACAAGTGAACAAGTGAGAACCTACAGGACATGACCAGGTGGATCCACCTAGTGGATCAGGGAAAAGAGAAGTGGCTGGCAAGTTTTCCAGTGGAAAATGAAAGGGGGGTGCTGATTAGCAGCTGGATCTGTCCCAGTGTGTGTGCCCAGGTGGCCAAGAAGATCAATGGAATCTTGGTTTGTATCAAAAATCGTATGGCAAACAGAACTAGGAAAGGGTTTGTCCCTCTGCACTCAGGACTGGTGAGGCCACTCTTCAAGTCAGGAGCAAGGAAGATTTCCCTTGGTGGAGAAGGATCAGCTTAGGGAATATTTAAACAAACTAGATAGAAACAAATCCTCATGGAACAGAAATGAGGAGCTTTTGGAATGCACCCTTGAGTGCTGAAGGAGCTGGAGGATATCACTGTGAACCTATTCTTGATTATCTGTGAAAGAACATGGTGATTGGGGAAGGTTTCCTGATAACTGGAAGAAAGCAAACATCACTCCTATCTTTAAGGTTGGATAGCAAGGAAATTACAGGCTGATCAGCTTTGTCTCATTACCTGGGAGCATGACAGAGCAGGGGACTATTCCTCCCTGGGTGCATTTCACCTTGATGGACTTCATGAGGTTACAGCTGATCCATTTCTCCACACTGTTGAAGTTCCTCTGCATGGCAGCACAACCCTTTGTTGTATCAGCAATTCCACTGCCCAGTTTTACATCCTGTGACAACTTCTGGAGGGTACACTCCATCCCATCATCTTGATATGTAATGAAGAATTTAAGCAGTATTTATTCAGCTGTGACCCCTGGAGTACTCCACTGGTAACTGTCCTCCAGCTAAATCTCATCTTGCATGGATTTATGAAGGGGAAATTGAGCCTGACCAGTCTAATAGCCCTGTACAAGATGACTTGATCAGCAGTGAGGGGAGAGTCCTGGATCTTGTTTATCTCAAATTTACTAAGGCTTTTGGCACTCCCATAACACCTTCATGAATTACAGGTTAGATAAGTGCTCAGTGAGTTGGACTGAAAACTTAAGCTCAAACAGTTGTGCAAGAAATGCAGCTGGAGACCATTCACTACTGCCCCAAGGTCGATGGTGGCTCCAGAAGTTTCCCACATGTTTATTACTGACCTGGATGGTGAGACAGAACGTACCCTCACCAAGCCTGCAGGCAATACAAAACTGGGAGGAGTGGCTGATACACCAGAGGGTCGTGCTACCATTCACAAGGACCTCAACAGATTTGCAAAATGGCTAAAGAGAAACTTCATGAGATTTGACAAAATGTAATGCAAAGTCCCACAGCTGGGGAAAAACAAGCCCAGGAACCATTACAGGCTGGGGGCTGCAGAGTGGGAAAGCAGCTTTGTAGGAGAACAAGATGACTGTCAGCCAGAAACGTGCTCCCAAAGCAAAGAACACCAACAGCCTCCTGGGCTGCATCAGGCAGAGCAATTCCAGCAGAGCAGGAGAGGTGATCCTTCACATTTGCTCAGCCCTGGTGAGACACAGACACACTGGGAGTGCTGTGTCCAGTTCTGGACTTCCCAGTGCAAGACATGGGCATACTGGAATGCATCCAAATGTATAAATGGACATGGAGGTAGCCATGCCAGAGTGAGTTCAGTGAAGGGGCAACAAGATATTTAAAGGTTAGGGCCAAGAGAGCTGGTGCTGTTAAGCTTGGAAAAGGCTTGGAGAGATCTTATCAATATATGTAGTCTGGGAGGGAAGAAGTGGGGAGAGTAAAAATGATGGTGCCAGACTCCTCTCAGAGGTGTCCAGTGACAGGACAGGAGGAAGTGGGTACTAAGTGAAACACAAGGAATTCCATGCAGATATAACAAAAATACATTCTGCTGCGTGAATATCAAGCACAGGCATCCAGGAATATCCAGGAATAGAGGAATCACTATTCTTGAAGGTACTCAGAACCCAGCCAGATATGATCCTGGGCAACCTGCTCTATGAGTAAGGGGTTTAGACAAGATGATCTCCAGAGAAGTCTTCCAGCCTCAACCACTAGGTGATTTTATAAAGCACGTGAGGGTGAAACAGTAGTTCAGTTTGTTTAGTGGGCTAAAAGCATTAGCTCTCTTGTAGATTTTCACACTCTTAATTTTGGAGGAATAAAGTATAACACTGAGGAATATGACCCCAAACTGGGAAAACAGAAGCACGTGCCATACCTATCAGATAACTTCAAAGTGGCAAGACTTGGAAGCTGGCATAAATGGACTGAAGTTTTTTTTAGCTAGGTCATTTGAGACTATGAAGGAGATGGAGGAGAGAACTGGAGTAAACTACAGCAGAGTGCAAGGGCAACCAAGGAGTTTGGTCTGAACTGTGAAGTTTTCACTCATATTAATATGGATTTATTACACCATGTACCCCAAGCAACATTCAGGTTATAAGCTATTCCTCATCATGGCCTGTGCAACAAACTTATATTGTCATTTAACAGAGGTTCGAGTTGTCCTTGACTTCTTTTTGTTGGCACAAGGTATACACATACTGACAGTATGTCAGAGCTGCAGTTATCCGTGGTCCAACCCCAGCTCTAGCAAGTACATTGCCTCATCATTATCTTTTCTGTGTTCCTGCTTTGCAAGCCCATGTGCAGAAAGGGAAATTCTTCCTGACAGAGCATTTAAAAGACTGAGGGATGGATGTGCCACTTCAAGACAGTTTGTCTGACAAAAAGCTCCTCAGTGACAAAACAGGGGGACAGATATTGTGGAGCACTCTCACTCATCTCCCAGCCTGACCTGCAGCTTCACTGCAGCAGGGACAGGCTGAAGTCTGAGCTCAAACACAGTTGGGATTTTAACCCAAAAGTCTGATTCTGCAAGCAACTTCAACTTCCAAATGCAAATACACATATTCTTGTCAGTCCTTCAGAGATTCAGAGGCACTGGACAAAACTGTATGTAGGAGTGTAAACTCAAGCCAATATTAGGATGACAAGCATTTATAAGCATGAAACATAAAGGATTTCCCCAGACACATTTTTATTCGTGGTCTGAAATGTGTTGTTTTGCCAAGACTGTTACATAGAAACACATGTGGTTTTTCTTGTTTCCTTTCATTTTCCTCAGCAGTTGTTAATATGCTGCAGTAAACAGGCTGTACTTGGTGCCAGGATTTACCCTTGAAGTTGCAAAGGTAGTTAGGAACTGGTATTGAAAAGCAGAGTTTGTGCTACATCTGGTTGACTGCTGGTGGTAGATGACCAGTGCTGTTAAATGAATATACATATTTATATACATAAATGACAAAAATGCTGCTTGAGGAAAACCAGCAGATGCCTTATGATCAAAGGGAACAAAAGCTAGTGAAGATAACTGTAGCCAAAGGTTTCTGGAAGCAGATCTTCCCTTAGTGTTTTGTCAATGTCATGTTTCACTAAACTTTGCTTAGGCTTTAGAAGAGCTAAGAACCACACAGAAACCACAGTGGTTTTCAAGATTAGAGAGGTCCCAGATACACACAGACAGTCAGGGATTTACCCAGCAGGAGATCACTGGGACAGCAGCTTTATCATTTCTCCATCCCCTTCTGTTTCACTCACTTCTCAACAAGGTATTTCCTGCTATTTGTCCCTTTGCACTCTTGCTCCTGTCAAGTTGTAACATCATCCATCTTCTGCAGAGAGCTTCTCCCTCTTAAATTTCTGGCAGCCAGTTTAACTCACTGTTGCTGAATTGAACTTCAACGGGACCAAAGGATCTTACCTTGCATATAAAATTTTAAGTTCAGTATTGAAAATAAAAAGAATCCTTCCATGACAGATATTCCATCAGGATCAACACCAGTTTAAATATTTTTGTTGAAGCAATAAAAATACAAATCAAATACAAAGGGCTTCTGTAATTGTGCCCTAAATGACAGACTTGAAAACGAAGTTGATTTCTGTTCTGAAACACTCTTTCAATTTTTGGAAATTGAAAGGAAATTCATATGGAATGGGACATCACCAGCCTAAGTAGTACCCATATAAATGGGAATGTCTAAAAATCAACTTTTTACAGCTTTATTTAGATATATTCAGCATATTAAGACAATGAAATATTCCAACAAAATTAGATAATCTTATGCTAACTGCAGAGAGACAGAGCAAGTGAACCATTCAATGAAAGCAAGACAGTGGCATGTAGGAAAGAAAAAGACCAAGACAGGACACACAAAGTACAGCATATGATCCACCCTTTGAAAATGTGGCAGTTGTTTTTAAAAATCACAATAGACATTTTTCCTCAGAAAAGGGCAATGACATGCACAGAGCAGATTTTGTCACACAGAAAATGTGCAGAATTAGGTCTCCAATCAACGACTCACACACTGCCATCGTTGGCTCTAGTTGTGGTTTAAAAATACAAGTGCCCCCCCTTCTGGCCAACAAAGACTCCCAAAAGTAGCTTTGCAAGACATTTCAGGCTAACTTTAAAATGTAGTTTTGGTTATTAAAGTTAATTAGACTTGTTCTAGGATATAAACTCAGTCAAAACACAGAACTCCCATTAAATTCCAAAATATTTCTACAGTCATTTTAAAACGTGAAATATTTCCTTTGCTTATGCAAAGTGCCATGTTCTGGACTAAATATCTATCCATTGGTTTCTCAATAAAGAGAATGTTTTAAGAGCTCTGAATATTTCATTGGGCCACAGGACCAGGCTTCCTGTAGGTGTCCAGACATGCAAATGTTTACTTGCTGAAGAGGGGTGCCAGCTCAGGCCACTGAAAGTGACACACTGGCATCTATGCGATGCTCAGCCATGGCAGGGCACTTGCTGTTAGACCCAAACCAGGCTGCTTGAGGTGGTCAGTCCCCTGTCAGGTTAGTTCTTCATCTTGGTGATCAGTTCACAAACAACTGTGATGTGATTACACCAATGGCTCGATACATCGCTTAGAAGGAAAATGGCCTAAGGAAGGGTAATTGCTAGACTGCAAATATTTTAATGACTACTTTTTAAGTGATATTTCAAAATATATCTCACAAACAATCCAGATGCTCATTTATATGCCATCTGGATAACAGCACTTTCAGCAAGAGGACAAGAAGCCCAAGAATGACAAGCAAGCACACTTCTTGTGGAGTCGGGTCCTTTCAATCCACAAAGGCAAGTAATTGAGGAAAGCAAACTCTGGATTTCCTCCTCTCTGTCAGGTTAGAAATCTTTTCAGTTCAGTTTATATATGCTTTTCCTGATATTGAAATGGCAAATTACAATATATAAGGGTTTCTTCCTAAGTAGTTACTCTCGATACAGTAAAAAAGACAAGACGAAAAACACCTCTTCAAGCAATGTCACAGTTTAGTGCAGCCTCAATGAGAATACTGCAGAAATAACCTAGGAAACACTGAAATACACTACTTACATGTGCTTCAGGTATTTGTATCAATAGCTTTCTGCCTTTTAAAAGGAATACTAGCAAACAAAAGGAAAAAAGCAAGCATAATGTTGTGCTACAAAATTTAATACCAATGAACAAATTACCTCTGGGCTTTGTCCTCAGCATCAACACGTTGGGAAGTAGATGAATTAAATTGCTTAAATGGCAAATCTTAGATCAAAATGATGGCTACTCCTGTGAATTCAGCACATCTGCAGAGCCAGCCAGTTGTCTGACATGTGCTCCTTAGCACACCTGTACTGTTAATATTAGTGTATCTCGTGAAGTTCTCCTTTCTACTTGACACAACTCTTCTGCCTGAAAAATTAAGTTAACAAAAAGTATGAAAGTTTCCAAATACCTGATTAATTGTCTCTTGTTGCAGTTTTTTTCCAGACTCTGAAAGGGAAAGAAAATAGTTAGTTTGCATATATTCTAATCAATATGATAAGGGACATGCAGAGTAACAAACAGTAAGTTAATAAAAAAAAAATCAAAACCTATAATCAAGAAACAGAATTTAAGATGTAGAAATTTCTTGATAATTTGAAATGGAAATACACAAAAATAAAACAAACACAAGCCTCTCTTATAAAAAAGATGTGATAGAAAGAAGATTGGGATAGGTAGCCAATCTTGCTAACCTGGAACCCCACAAGAAATTTAAACATTCAAAGGGGAGAAAAAATATTCTAATATGTAGTATGTTTTAATGTTGCAAGATGTACTACTTGACCAAGAGACTGGCAGCATCCAGCTCAGGATTTGACCACTGGAGGAGAAAAGCAACTTCTGCCATTACCTTAAAATAAAATTAAATGCCTGTGTCAAGACTGATGCTAAGCACCAGCTGGCCCAGGGAGAAATTCTATCCTGATATTATCCACAAAGTGGCAAGTTGAATTATGGTCTTGTTTCCTTATTCTGGCCTCCTTCTCCAGCGTCCTTCAGTGTGCTTCTGGAGATAAAATCAAAACCTAGACCGAACACTGCTTTTCTACACTGTCTGGGGCTGTAGTAGCAAGGACACCTCCAACCTGTTCTTTGCTCTTCGACCAAAAGAGGCAGTAATTTCCTTCATTTACTGCTCCCATACACTAGTTGTCAAAAGGGCAGCTGGTATCAGTTTGCTACTGGAGACTGTCCACACATATTGGGGAAAGTCAGGAATTTCACACTTGCCTATCCAGCTAGGCTACGTGCACCCCGAGGGTTTTTAAAAATAACAATGATAGGACGGGACTTACAACCTGTCAGTATCACTATTTACTGTCAGGGGAGCCTGCCTAGCTCGGGTGGCTGCCACCTCCAGCCCTGGAAAGGATACTCCATTTCAACAAAAAACTTTTCCATATTGATAAGTGTGGCACAAACAGAATTTTTAAAATGAGGTGAAAATATTTGAAGTGTTAATATACAGTATAGAGGAAAATGATCCTGCCTTCCCATCCCTGAGACTACTCCTCTTTTCAATGAAAGAATTATAGATTATTCAGATGAAGATAATTACTTTAGGCTATATTATAAGATTGTCTTTTATGATAATTACTTCCTGCATGCTTGTGTTGTGTTTTTATTTGCTAAATATAAAAATTATGCTTTAAAAAAAACTCCACAGAGTTTTGGGGAGACTTCTTAAAATGTATTCTCTTGCTCACTGAGTTAATCTTTAGGAGAAATAAGATTTATTTTTGTAACAAATATTTTAGCCAAATAGATTGTTGGTAATAGAAGATTAAAGGAGTATGTGTTTTTAGCATTCTCTAATGATATACAAGTTGCTAGGAAAGAAGTGTGTTTGAAATCTCTGGTTAGATCAACACTATTTTGCTCAAAGGTTTGTGGACTTTGAATACTGATGCTTTCCTGTTTCCCAGTACATTTGTTTTTAGGCTATTTTGATTCACTTTAAAGGAATTTTAATAACTTTCTGTTGACAGCATGGACAGCTGGTCTTGAGAATTAGTGAAAATTCACTTGCTGACTGAGGAAGGAAGTGACATCAATGAGTTTCTAAAGTCAGCCCTGAGGGAAAAGTGTGCTCTGCCAGAGTAGCCTTTCATGCCATTGTATTTCCAGTGATGCCTCAAGATGCAAATTGCATTATCAATCAAACTTGTGGTTTCTACCTCGGACAAATATAAAAAAAAAAGGACATAAAGACTGGGAAAGACCTGTGCAGCCATTCCTGACACTACTGAGAAACAGGTGAAGAAGAATTTATGGTAATTCTTTCCTTGCTCTCTCTTCTTTCTTTTGGTGATTTAAATGTACAGTATGAAGGAAAAGGCAGTCGCAGAAGTGGCTGCATGATACAACAGCAATGATGACATGGGTTAAACAGGACAGAGATTGACTGGGCTGTTAAGGATAGAAGAAAGATCAAATTCAAGGTCAGCACTAAATGGAATACTGAGTTCTCCATTTATTCGCTAGACGATCCTTGTCCTCATCACAGAACAACTACGTGCATTTGGCAGAGTCAGCACTTGTGCTCAGAAGGGACCAAGGTCTGTAATAACAGACGCTGCAAATGAGGGTGGAAATATACTGGCACCATTACATGGGGAAACCTGCAAAGTCCTGGTGTGTACTGCACTATTGTTTAAGAAGAAACATCACAAATAGCAGTGAAAAAACATGACACCTACAGTGCTGAAAGGGGGTTGGTTCAGTTTCCAGCTGCCAGGGGCTAAGTGTAGGGTAGGACAAGGCCTTTGAAAGTGGGCAGAATTTTTTTTTTCCTGCTTCATGCTTTTTTTTGTTTCCCTTTTTTTTTTTCTTTTTTAGTTCTCAGAATTATTTTATAATGAGAAGTTGCTAATCTATGTTTTGCTTTTGGCACTCTCAGTTTCGAGGAGTATGTTCCTGTGTGGTGCCTTGTGATCATTTGTGGTGACCATCACCATTCACCAGCAGGATTCAAAAACCACCACTGGAGAGAGTGCTCCTATCTCAAAGGACATGAAGCAATAGGACACTGACATAACCAGAACTCCCAGAACATGTCAGCCAGTCCTATGGGCAACACCTGTGTCAGTCTTATGAAATGCAGGTAATACTGGACACTTGCAAGAAGTTTCATTTTTGGTAGACGCACACATGCTAAATATAAAATTTTTGTCAGTTTTTCCCAAGCCACTGCAATGAGGCAGCAGGATGTGCAACATCAAACTAACAGGGAAATTTATTGCCATCTGAAAACTTACATGGAAGTTGCCCAGTAGGTACCCAGTGCAATCCCAAAGCATACCTTCTGCAACTCAGACTGCTTGTAAGCAGCCTGCTGTTCTCCTATATTTCTTCTGAGGCTTCATTTTTCTACTTGTTGTCTTGCAAACTGTTCCTAAAAGGGCTCAATAATGCCACCTGGGCAGGCTTGAAATCACAAAAAAAATCCAAAGGTCTTAATCATAGACAAATAACTGATATTCTTCCATTCAAAAGTATTTACCAGTATGAATTATGATTCTTGTTTGCTGACACCGTGCTTTCCTACCGTGCTAACTGAGGCCAAACTGCTGCAACTGGATTCCAGTGATGTTTTTGCATCAGGACTGGAGAAACATACCTCTGCCAATTTTGGTGATTTTCTTTTGTCTCTCTAGTTGCAAAAAGTGTAATGGGTGGTTGAGATAAATGGCCTTCTTGGGTTGACCTCAAGCTATATCACTTTAGAAAAAAATTACAACAAACACTGTTAAGAAGATTTCTCTGTATGTTCATACACTAATTAGTGTACTAATTCCTGTTTCCAGGGCAAGTCGGTTTTTTCAAAAAAAAAATATTTTTTTTAGTTGCTTGTCCCTGATTAGAAGATTACCTTACTGAGAGGAATAATGTATGTTTTCTAATGTAACTGACAACTGCAAGACATTAGAGTGTGCCATAATTGCTGCTGTCACGAGGAATGGCAACGCCGCCTCCTCAGCCTTATGCACACAGCCTACACAGAGAGCAACACGTAATTACACACTCCGTGCCCTGCTTACCTCCATACACAGGAATGTGGTATTTGTGCAGGTTTACAGATTAATCTGCTGTAATTCCCTTTAATGTTAAATTACTTCCAGCTCAAATATAATTAAGATCACCAGGTACAAAAGATTTAGATTGGAAATATGAGTACACTCCAACAGAACAAATAACAGCTTGATGCTGTTTTTTATGTTCAAATAGTTGAGTTGGATACATTAAGGATTTTGACAGCATGTTTGTTCTGTAAGTATGCAGATGAAAAAACAAAGGTTTCATTTCAAAATGCAAGACATTACTACTGTATTTAATTAGAGAAAAAAATCCCTTAAGTATACAGATCTGCCAATTTATGTGACATGACTGCTATAAGACCTAGCAAAAAAGGATTTTTTTTTTCCTTCCAAAAATCAAATCCAAATGTATATATACTTCAAAAAAAAAACCCCATCATCAATATCAAAATAAAAGCTGTGGAAAAAAAAGTTTGCCTCCTTAAGTCTTCAGATAATTCTACTAATATTTGTGGCATGGCAGAAAGGCAGTGGATGAACAGAAATTCTGAGTCTGTTTCTCTGTTCCCAGGTATCTGAGGGTTTCCAGAAAGTCTGAGAATAGTGTGGTGATCTCAGGGGGACAAAGAGAACCCTCAGCCTTGCTCTGAAGGTGCCACATGCATAATCTAGAACAGCCTAGAATCTAATATTCACTTAACTTCAAGTGGGAATGGTACTTCTAAAAATCATTTGTGATCAGGGAATTTGATGCTCTAGTACCAATTTTGTTTTGTTTCTCAAGTTTGTGAAATAAACCCTACCAACTTAATCTTTTATGTTTCTAGACTTAAATACATATGCAACCTATTAAGTTGTTACCCACCCCAATTTGATTACTTGAGTCCTGATCTACTACTAGCACAGATTCTGAAAAGTGTAAGTAAATCAAAGCACTCATTTTTGATAAACCTCTGCAGCAAAGTCCCATGGCTCCAGAACCTGGGGAAGAAACACTCAGATTTGTTTTTTCAGGCTTATAACAGACAAGGTGTGACATTAACAAATTATCGTCTGGAAAAGCCTGTAAATTGGCACAAAAAGATTAAAATATTTAGGGCAGAACCATATATTTCCTATGCATTATCATCAAAATCTCTGAAGTCTATAAGCAACACAGCTCTTGCAGGTCTGCACATCATTTCCTCCTCCTTCTAACAAAGAATTCAATAAACTGAAAGCTCTCATTTATACCGTTGCCTTCAAAACCCTGTTTAGCTTACTGTTACACCTCTGTGATAATTATGCAACTGAATATGATTACAGTGGCCTAAAATATATTAATCACATCTTCATGGTATTGCATAATCCTTCTCAGTTGTCACAACGCCAACTCACAAGTTGCCCTGGCAGAAGGAAACATAAAAAGAAACCCAAGTTGATACTGATTGAAGCAAATGAAGGAAAGTTGGCCATCTCAACACACTGAAACTCTCACAGCATTCCAAGGTCTCCCTAGCTAATTTTTTGTGATTACTTTTGATATGAAAACAGACCTTTAATTGTCAGTTTCTAATAAGGATGCAGAACTGTTCCCTGGGAGGTTCAAAGGACCCTGGGAAACTAAACATTTACGAAAGCTTGAGTAGCCAAATGTCTTGTGCTGATTAACATAGACCATTCAGTTTCCACCTAATGAAGTCATAACAAGAAGGAACCCCAAAGGAAAAAAAAAAAAATTGGACTGACAAAGGAACATTAGTCTTAATAAGACTGAGGGCTCTCATTCATTAATTCTGTTAAGCAGAAAAAAAAGGAGGTGGGGGTATAACTCAAATCCATTCCTGGACCAAATCCTGCATTGACCAAAATTGTGTAACTGTACTTAGGGCAAGGAGATGTTACAACATAAATTAATTAAAAATTCGAGGTTTTACCTTCTCTCTGCCTCATCAGCAGTGATAAAAATTTTCAGATGAGACAGAACTGCCAGGATGCACACTAATGGAATTAGTAAGCAGCCTTGTTTGTCAGTTTTCTTCTAGAAGGCTGTGCTTTCTATAACTGGGAAAAGAGAAAGCAAAAATTTGTCATATTTTTCCTTTAAGGATGGAAGATTTGAGATAATGGAAACGTGCCAGACAGCGTATTTGGTCGTAACATCAACACAATATTGATATCATGATTTGGATGATTTCCAGCTGAACATGGTGCATATTTTCAATGCCTATTTGGCATTCATCCTGTGTCGAACAACAAGAGTAGTTTGTTTCGATTTTGTTCTACAGCTCACTATGCAACTGCTTTGAAAAGTTTTTTTCCTTTTATCCAACTGCTTCACTACTTTTTTTTCACATTCCTGCACTCTTTAAGGAACTGAATGGAGGAAATCACACATTCCTATTCATCTGTAATAGGCAAGCAAAGATCAGTTAATTATGTCTTAGTAGGTGCATTTTTTCAAATCCTATCACAATGTGATCCAAATACAATGGTAAAAATTCTCAGTTCCCACACTGCAAGGGCCATTGCTTTTTCATCTGAACTCATACAAACCACAAAGTCTCCCCGTCCATGTTGCTAGTTATGTATGGTGATTTACACTGCTTTATATTATGATCATCTGGAGGGTAGGTCACATAATCTGTTAAAATACCTTTTGGACTGTGCTCCCATGTAAAGCTCAATTGCTTATGCAGTTGTATTCCAACAAAAAGTACATTTCCAGGCTTTGACACAAAAATAGTTGTTTCTACCCATGTGTTAAAGTTTCCTATATCATGGTTCTTAGTACATCATTCTGTGAGGGATCATAAAATCATACAATGGCTTGGACTGGAAGTGACCTTAAAGATCTTCCAGTTCTAACTGTGCTGCCATGGGCAGAGACACTTTTTGCTTGACCAGGCTGCTCAGAGCTCCAACCAACATGGCCTTGGATGGTTGACTGATTTTTTTCCGACAAGAGAAAACTGTCTGGGTTTTTTACTCTAAGAACATCACAATAAGAGCTGTCATGATAGAAAAGACCATGGAGAGCAACTGGAGCTTGAATCCACATGCTCAGCCCCCACACAGAAATAAAGCTGTGGGCATACAGCTTTTTCTTTAATATATCTTGTTAGGGTCTTAGGCAGCGGAGCCTTTGCATTGGGCTCACAGTGGACTGAAACACTGCAGTAATCTGGCTTTGGATTTGGTTCCTGCTTGGGCTCCATTCATATTAAGAACATATGGTTGTCCCTGGTCAGATGAGGAATATGAGTGCAGTTGAAATTTGCAGTCCAGTTAACCACCTCAAGGCAAAGCCTCATGGAGTCATCATCGTCCAGGTCATCATCATGGTCCGCTCTTGGTTTTTCGCTGGTAGCAAAGATAAGTTGATCTTCACCTCTGGAGCACACTATTCCCATATAATCTTACCTTGGAAATGGCATATGATGGTACCAGTGCCAGTGGGAAGCAGCACACAAGCCCAGAGAAACTTATTTAGACTCACCTGCTAGGACAGCTGCACCACAAACAGCTGAGCTACAAAGCTTCTCTAGCATGAATCAGAAGCAGTAGTGTGAGCAAGTTAAGGACACAGCAAGCCCAAACAGGGATGGAAAAATCCAGCTTCTTGGCACTAATTACAAAGTAGAGTCCCACAGCAAAGTCACCATGGGAAGCTTTAGTCTACAGTTTCTGTATTTCAGAAATAAAATTAAGATGAATTGTCTGTACAACGTAAGGCCAGGAAGTGACCGGTGGTGATGAGAGAAAATATTCTTTTAATTTACTACTCATTCTGAGTTATGCCTACATAAACAAACTGTACTTGTTTAAATCTTCCCTGTTTCTTTGTTTAAGGTCTAAATGTGACACTCTAAGGCATGCTCTTAGCAGAATGGCCTCAAACAACTTCTCTGAAATCATTCCAGTTAGAAGTAGAATACTCCCCAGTGAGAACCTGACAGTAACAGAAAGACATTACTCACATTTATGAGGAATAATCTGTAATTAATCCACTAGTAAAGAAGCGAAGGGAAAAAGGAAAAGGTGAAATAAGAACCCTATGAAATAGAACTTTAACAACTGGAAAAGTAAAAAAAAAAATAAATCTGTAAATCAAATAATTTTATAGTGAAAGAAAATTAGGTGAAGAAAGGCAAAGAGAAACAAAGCTAGAACATAACATTTTCCAGTGCATGGATTTGAATTAAAATTTGTCAGATACAAACCAAAAACCTACAGCAATCAGTTGCTGCAGGGAGTGCAAATTTATCTACATTTTGTATAACTGGAATATGACCTTTTACAACCAAATCTTGTGGTTGACTTCAACTGAGCTATTGGAAGTCATTTGTAAAAGGTCATCCATGACTGGGAACATAATATGAATCCAAGATGCACAAGGATTCAGGTTTGTGCTACTCCAAAGAACTTGTGGACAGAGTGGGCAGGAAGCTCATCCACTGCTACAGATTCAGTTGTCAAATAGATTTATAGTTTGGCAATAGCAGTTAATCTAAGTAAACAATTTCCAATATGTGAATGCAAATTATGAGAGGATACACAGTTTTTATGCTTGCCATTTATGACTACATTACTTGAATATTACCAAAGGAGATTATATTATCAAACAAGGCTACTTATTTAGTAATGTAACTTGAGTCAATTTTTGTTGTCTAGAGCATGGTAGATCCTTTTCTTCCCACAGATTCTCCACTACAAGAAATTATTATGGACCCTCAGTTTTTATTGTTATAAAGAAAATAAAAATGGTTTTTAAGGCAAAGATAGTTTGTAGTCCTAAATAACATATTTATCTGACTTTATGTATACACAACCTTAACACTGTTTTTTTTTGTTTGTTTGTTTGTTTTGTTTTACTTTTTTGCTTGGTTTTTTTCCCTAAAAGTATATTTTCAGGAGCACCTTATAAGAGTAGCTGATAATGATGCACAAGCAATCCTCAACAAGAAAAGTGCAATGATATATTAAAAAACATCTACGGTTTTTGTAACATCAGAAAATTCAAACTGTATTATTCAATGTAGTTGATTAGGGAAAAGAAAAATTACACAATAATTTATGTGTAGAAGTAAAAGATTCATGATAGAAAGACCTGTCAGCAGTCATTTAATCAAGACCTCATGACAACAATTCCCAGAAAACCTAAAATCAACTCAGAAGGTCAGTCTATAAAGGACTCACCACCACTATATGAGAGAACATTTAAAATCATGCAAAAAAAATATTCTTTTATGCTTGGTGTCTTTAAAGCCAAACCTCTAGCTCAGGCTTGCAATCTGCCCTACCACTAGCTTTGGGCAGCTGTGTAGCAACTGGGTATACATTGCACCTCCTATGGATAATTGCAGCCGCCTCCTTGCCCGCAGGTGAAACACCCTGATGCTCCAAGCCTCACAAACAGCTCCATACTCTACTTGGGAGCAGCCTTTTTCTCACTTTAGGAATGCCTGTTGTGCCTCCCTCTGTGTGCCATCCTTGCTACACCAACGAGGATACTGGCAGTGCTCAAAAGCGGAAAGCATGGAGGTGATGAAGCAAGTTCAGCTGGAGAAATCTTTATGAGAATGGAACTCAACATATGTCACTGAAAACATAGTTAAATGATTTGTTTTTAATTAATCAGAGATTCACAATAGTAGCAGTAAGGTGGTAAGGTTTTTAGTACCCAGGAAATGCAAAGTACCACACCACCAAAAGTGCAAGTGCTGCACTGGATCAGTTTGATCACTCAAGCTCTCAGGTACAGCTCATCCTTTTTATGCACAGAGGGTAAAATAGGCTTTAAAACCACACCTGCAGGTTTTGTACATGCCAGCAATTTCTGCCCACAAAATATACTGCTGCTGCTTGCAAAGGACCATATGTACATACCAAAAGCTGGTACTGGGGTACAATTTGCATCCATAAAAGTGCAGGTGCAGTTCTGTGGAGACCTATGAGAAGAACGTGACCACACAGCAAACAACTACTACTTACACAGCAGCCTTCAGACATCAGTCTTTCCATGGGATGTGCCATGCCAGGCACAGCAAGGAGAGGCAGAGTTGACAGCTGAAATTGCAGTTGTGTTCGTGACTGGCCGACTGATTTAAGAAACAAGCCTACCCAGTCCTGCTTTGCAAACCATGGGTGTGTACTAATACTGGAAGCGCTGATGATACCCCAAACTGAGGGCAAGATTAATGTTAAGCAGCTACAAAGGTGAAAAAAATTCTGAGAGAGTCCTTTGCACCAAGTGATTCAACATGGTGTTCTATGACTGAAAAAACCCACCTTGTTTACTCTTCCCTAGTAAACTGCATTCTTTTCCAGGCATTAAAATTAATTCTGCAAGCCTGACATGAATCAGCACGAGAATTACTGACCAAGTAAGCTTCAACAAGTACTAAACAACACAGTTCCATAATATAGTGACTTTATTGATGTTAAAATTACTGATTTCTAATTAAATGAACACTCAAAATGAGACATTTTTCTTTTTTTCTGACAGGAGAACACAGCCAATATCATATGTGATTACCAACTTGGCAATGACATCTTGCAAACTGCAGGGACAAGGTCTTCACATATGTCCACAGACTAGAGGAAAAAGGCATATTTCTGTCTAGCTTATTATTAGTAGTTCGTTCTAATGGACATAATAATTTATGTCCATAATAATGGACATAAAAATGAAATCTGATTGAAGAATTTAAAAAGAAACACAGATTAAATATGGGAAAATTCCCTTCAGATTAGAAATTATTTTGGACTAAAGCTACATCAATTGCTATTGCTTAAATATTTAGTGAAGGGTAAAAAAGAAGTTGAGAGGACTGAATTTTCTGCCTTCCTAGGGATCTAAAAAAGAAAATGTATCAATTGAGCATCCACCCCCCACATAACTTTTGGGCATCACTAACATACTAACCTATTGCTATAATTAAAGTAATTTGTATACTGTGGATTGTTTATAATTTAAAGGCTAGGTTCAAATATTGTAAGCATGTGAGATGCAAATCTTCAGAGAAATTAATTTTACAGACTGATGTTGCTGGCAGGGGGTGAAAGAAATGCTTAATATTTTTAAATGGCTGGTTAATTAGATGTACAGTCAGAGACTCTGGAAAAGCAGAGATGCAAACAGCTCAGAGCTTCATATTTCTGCTCTTTATACAAGCATACCAGTAATGTTCCTACTTTTAACACTTTTTGTCCTGTGGATTTCAGATAACTAACTCCCAGAATCTCATAAAAAAACAGAAACACCTCTGGTTGCAACTGTACAGAACAAAGCTTAAGTTAAACATAGTAAAAAACTTACTGAAGTAATGGAAGTTAAGCTCATTGATCACAGGAGAAGGCAAGACAGGCGGTAAAAAAAATAAGTTATATGAGAAATCCCTTCATTTTAAATTCTCATTTCTGAGAAGAGACTAGACCAATTCTGCAAATCCAATGTGGACTTCTATTTCTTTGCTGGAAAACTAATGCCACCATGTAGCCACCTACACACACCCAAGATCCAAATAATCTTAGCTAAAAGAGAGAGGTGGTCATGAGTGCACCTGCAGTGCAGGGTCACGACACATCACAGTCCTGACTCAGCTAAAAACTCTCATCTTGCCTGATAGGCTCATTCTCAACCATATGAGCTCAGAGCAGCCACATCAGCTGTGCAGATCAAGACACCTAGCTGGAAACGACAGTGGTGACAATGAGAAGTCCCCATCTAGAGCAGATCGTATAGATCAGGATAAAGCTCCTATAATTCCATATCCTCAGAGCTCTTATCTGCCCAGATGCTTCAGATCTCTCAGCATCAGAGTACCCATGTTTGTCACAAATGACTGAATAGTTCAGATGTGCAATAATAGGAATTCTTTTGACAATCAGCTATTTTACTTTAGGGCCTGCATTCTGTGGGAGACTTTTTCCTTTTTTTAATACTCAGGTACATCATCTATTTGTCTTTCCAAGAGGTATTTGATCATATCTGTCTCACAAGATTTCTTAAGGAAACCTAGCAGGCGCAGAACTAGAGTGAACACCTTTGCACGGATTTGGAAAAGCAACTGTTGAAAGGATAGGAAATGGCATAGGAATATGAGAGAGTCAATTTCACAGTGGAGTCCTGCTGCCTCATGTTGAGGGTATGGATGCTCTTCAACCTCTTCTGAAAACACCTGAGAAAGGGAGCAAACAGGGAAAAGACAATGTTTGCTGATGATATTAAGTTATTTGGGGTAGAAATGATGGAGCCTAAAGAACTTTCTGTGAGAGTAGGTTTGTAATAAAATGACATATGAAGTGCAATTTATACAAAATTATGCCAGAAATCTTTTAGGGGAAAGCTTAATTTAGACTCAAAGGTAGTGGACTCTGAACTGAGTTACGAGCACACTGCTACCCAGGAATGAGATCTCGGGGTAATAAAACCTCTGTGTAAATGTCATCTTCCTGCTCACCAGTAGAGAAAGCAAATTGAAGACCAGAGAAACCCCAAAAGACAACTATTGTGTTTCTGAGTATTTACACACTTGCATCTTAAGTATCTGCAATTCTGATCCTTTCACTCATGTACAGAGCTGAAGAAGAAGAAAAGAGGGTGAAAGTATAAACTGGCTTACAAGGAGCAACAACTACGAAACCCAGAAAAGTGATGATCCAGAGGAAATATGATAGGGATCTGTAAAATCATGAGTGACGTGGAAGGGGTGAATCAGAACTGACTGTCTGCTGCCCGCTGTAACACAAGGCTGGGGGCATCAGACGAAGCCGGCAGATGGCAGGTGGAAAACAAACACGAGGAAGCAGCTCTCCATGCAACTGAGAAAGGAAACTCAGGAACTCTTTGCCAAGGGATGTTACAGCTGCTAAAACTTTACATGGATTCGGGGGACAACTGAACAAGCTGAGAGACGGGAAATCCTTTTGGGGCTGATAAGCAAACAAAAACCACCTCTGGCACAGGAAGTTTCTGAAACACAAACTGGTGGAGTTTGAGAAAGTAATGTGAGGAGGTTTAACTTTGCTGCTAGGATATTGAGCAAGCTCTGGTCTCAGGCAGTGTTGCTGCTGTGTGCATGTGTAACAACACAAGACAGCTAAAAAAGAAAGACACTGGTTTAAAATACTTCAGAGTCTGGACACTCTCAACAAGATGCACCACCTGCGCATGCTGTTAACCATTCCTGTTGAGCCTTCAATCACAGGAGACTGACCAGTACTTAGATAAATTTCCAAGAAATAGGAAGAACAGACTTACTGAATACTAAAAGAACTAAACTCTGTGTGCAATGGAAAAGAAACAAGCACAACGATCTTGGTGACTTCCAGAGTTACCTGGAAAGTTTACTGTGAGCAAGAGCTTGAACTGCAGTATCCTAAGGTAGATGCTAACAGCAGGCCATTCTGTTATGCCATAGGCTGGAAACACAAAGGGTTTAGAAGGCATTACAGGAATTTCTTTACCAGCTATCAATTTTCTGGTTTACTGGTTCTTCTTCCTTGGAACTACACAAAAATCACTAGAGAAAAACAAAAAGCCTTTTTTAGAAGTGAGCTGTGTTGGATCTTTGTTCATAAGGCAGATATTAATTTAAAGAATACAAATAGCCCAACAGCCATTAAAATGAACTCTTAAGCACTTATTTTTAATTATACTGCATTGATTAAATACAATTATATTTTAATTAAGCTTTGTTCATACCATCATCCTCCTATGTTTTTCCCCTTCTAGAGGAGGAAATTAATCTCTTTTTGTAGAGATTCATTTTCATGGCAAATAATGCTTATCATTTCATTTATTTCAAAAGCAAAAGACAAAATCTGTGCAAGATGTGAATTGTCTCAGCTGTGTTAGACAAAATCAGCTGTCTGCTTCAAGGTTCACCTGCATGGCGAACCCCAGTCAATGCCTGCACTCTTTTCATTGCTGATTTTTAAGTCCTACCAAGAATCTCACTTTTAGCATTCTAAGGAGTTACAGCTGCAGCTGCTGAGTTATGTTAACAGATTGTGTCTCTTTCCATGTAAAAACAGGTTACTTGCAATCTGGGCTGAGGAGCAGCCTCATGCTTTGCCCAGCACTGGGAGTGTGGAGAAGAGATCCTGAATCTTAGCACCTACTGCCCTCTACCTGCTCCACTTCAAAAGCTTAGGCAGCAGAACTACAGAAAACTTCACTTTCCGATTTTTTGAATACTTGGTCTTACCACTCTGATTGGAACTGATTTCTAATCTATTTCTTTTGATTACAAAAGTAGGAAGTGTTATTCTCTTCTACATTGCAGTTTAGGTAGGAATTGCCATTACAAAATGTGCAGATATATATTTCTTGCATAATTTTATCCTGTTTTCATAGAATATAATTTTAAATTTCTCTTAAAATTCAGTGGTATTGTGAATTCAGAGGTTCACCATATCTTTCCAGGAAATGTGGTGGGAGGTGTACTGCACTGAAGCTCATCATGACAGCAGAGAAAAAAGAATTCCAGCTTGTTAATCCTTGCCCTGCAATACGATCCATGTAGTGAAACACTTATACAGGCCATCTGAGTACCTGGCACATACTACAGAGGGACAGACCTTGATGCCTATACAGATAAGACTGCACTATCAAGGACAAAGCTCCTATAAACCATAGCAGACAGCCAGCATCATGAATGGGGACCCAGAAAAAGTCTGTCTCAATAGTTTTGACCTTGTATTCAGTTTAAGTGATAATCCACAGTTATCGACTGACTTGCACTTTGAATTCTCAGTTCTGCCCAAGAGGATTGCTTGAAATTCCTTAGATATAGAAAATCAACAGGAAATCTATTATCTTGGGTTTTGTAAGAGGATACACTAACCTCTCAACTTTTAAACTGTTTTTCTCTGACCTAGAGAACAGAAAATATTTCTCTGTCCCTTTGTGGAGGGACAGAAGCCATGCAGATGGCATTCAGAGAGTCAGACCTGGCCTCAAGTCCATGAATGCAAAGGCAGGAATAGTGTATCCTGGGTACACATGTCTATTGTGAGCTACAGTTCTGAACAGAAAAGACACTGGAAATCCAGGCAAGCTGTTGCAATTCTATTATCCCACCTGTATCTCTTCCAAAATGCACCACAGTTGCATTCCCTCCATGTAAGGCAGGAGATATAGGAAAATATAAAAGCCCATTTACATATGCAGCTACTTGGACATGTGTTTTCAAAACTCTTTATAAAATTTCCAAGCTTAAATTTCCAGCAAAGCCTTAACCTGAGGCAGCTTGGCTCAGAAATAAAACAAACCATGTGCTTCCAGTATATTTGGTTCTTGTTACTGCTTCTGCTACTTCACCAGCTCTTTCACCAATGGTCTGGCAGTTACCATCCCTTCCCATTTCCAGACTCATTCAGGTTTACACCTGGAATATTCACCCGTGGTTCCACCCACTCACAACAGCTGATTATTTTGATAATAGACCTGTCAGACTGCCCAGACAGCTAAAAAAACCCCAAGTAACACCGGACCAAGGCCTTCTATGGGAGGCTTTGGTCAGAAGCCAAGGTCAGAGCTGACAGACATTCCATGACAGCACGCCATGCTTGCCGAGAGCATGTGTAAATTAATCCTGGGCATTCTGCATACCTCAGCATTAAGCTGGCCTGGCAGATGCAGTCCCTGAGTACCTTCTTTCTCTCTGTGATTGGCAGTAACAGCCAGGAAAAAAATAAACCAACCCCACCCTCTTGGGACACCCCTTGGGGCATCAGCTCTCCAGCCCACTGGAATTGCTTATCCGTCAGAGAAAAGAGGTCTTGTGGCAAATTATCACAGCAGTGAAGCCAGGAGGTAAAGGCACAACTTCCCAGCACAAAGGCAGCTTTAGAGGTGTGCCATGAGCTCCCAATATGCCCTCATGTGGCCAGGCCGCCAGTGAACTTTAAGCACCCCATCAGGAATGACTGGCGTTCGGTGCCCAGCAAAGCAAACCTCCAGAGAGTAATAAGCTAGATGTCTACAGGGAAGTGTCAAGTATGTTAAAGCCACTTATAAAACTGCTACCTTAGGTACCTCACGAGTGGTGGGTCCAAATGAGGGCTCTGGCTTTGTTTGTTTTCAATAACGGGAGTTTTTTAATTCGTCAATTTACAGCAGAGATTTTGATACTCGAGAACTGTGTCTGTGTCTCTGATTATACACCCCTGCTGCTAAGTATGACAATTTGTTCCACTTCAGGTTTTATTAATTAATTTAGTACTAATTGAGCGACCTTTTGGTACAGCTGTAGCCTGAGTGTTTTTTGCACTAAATCCTGTAGGCTGTAGCCTTTCCTTAGCTTCATCCTTTATCCCCTGTCCCAGTGGAAATGCTTCACTACAGATCACTGCCCTGATACTCTTAGGTTTACAGATATTTATGGCTATACTTGCATACTCCTAAACCAATAATAAAATCTATCAAAATCAACAAATATTTTAGAAGACATTTTAGAGAAAGAAGCTATTACAAAAAAAACCAAACCCAAAACCAACCCAAAGATGGCTAATTTTATGTGACTAAGTGCCCTCTAGTGACTGAGTCCTACTCCAAACAACTTTCACAGTTACTTCCATGTGTTACACAGTTTTGGTTCTCAGTATCTGAAATATTGTGGGGCTTTTTTATTTTGGGTTTTTTGTTTTTTGTTTTTTTTTGGGTTTTTTGCTTTGTTGTTGTTTTTCTTTATTTAAAGAAAATAAAGCAAATCATGCAAGCAAAATCTATCTGTAATAATAATAATAACAATAATAATAATAATAGCAAAAACAATAATAATAATAAACACAAATCACTATTAGTCTATCACCAATCAGTATTAGCCTTAATATATACTGATAAATATATAATACTATATAAATATAATATAATTATATTAATTATATATTATTTATATTATAAATATAAATAATATATATTATATATAGAATAAATAATATAGCATATATAATATATTATATATATTATATTATAATTAATACAATATAATACTATATTAATATCTGTCTTAAATATACACCTTATTTACTGAAACGTGATGAGTATTTTCTTTCATCAAAGTCAATGTTAGTATTCTTATAACTCAAGGGAGACACATAGTTAGCTTTGTGGTGGTTTGTTTAAATTACTCAACATTTCTTGAACTGCTGTTGCTTCTAAGAGCTGTCTGCCACTGATTGGTGATGCTGTAAAGTAGAAATGAAAATTAACTCTGGGCCAGCCTAGCAACCCTTGTTCCTTGTTACAAATCCCTCACTTCACACGGAAACCCACCTCAAAAAGTCATTCCTTTTCCAGAGCAGCCCACCCACAAGTTGGAGCAAACATGTCTAAAAGGCAGGTGTGGAGCTTCACCTGCTCCAGTATCTTCTCCAAACATGTAAGTGAAAAACATGTACTTGGGGAAGTTTGGCTTATAAATGAGCTCTTAGAAAACAAAGGAAAAAAAACCCTACAAAAGAAAAAATCCCAATTTTTTTGCCTCTCAATCATTTTAAATTTGTGAAATTAGCAAAATCATAGAAAGGATACCAATGTCTTTACTTTTTACTGATACTCCTTTAGGTGAAAGCTGAAGATTTACAATTTATTCTTAACAGAGAAGAAAACAGTATTATTATTATAAATATAAATATATACATATACAATATATATTTTCTATGTTATCCTATAATATATAAATTAATATATTAGATATTATAAAAATGTACATATTTGTACGTATATGTACACACACATATATAATATATATATGTAATATACATATATATGTATACACACATATATATTTATGTATACCCACAGCATTTCCATGATCAGATTTTTGGATACCACTTCAAAATTATTCATCACTCATCTGTAAATAGCAGTTTTCCTATTTTTTCAAATGTTGTTTTTCTAATGTGGAGAATGTCACACTGACAATTACACTTCAGTCTGTAAAAGAGCTCTCAATCATTTTTTAAAGACCAACAATGAATAATTTAAGTAATACTGTTCTCAGCTATGCATTGTTTTAAAAATGAAAACACTTCAATGAAAACATGCTTTTTTTGTCTTCACATTTAATAAGCATGAATTATATTTTCTGGTTTTTTTAATGAAGTAATAACCTTACCACATTAATTTTCGTTGCTGCATTCACTGTCTTTGCACTAAGATAATCAATGATGTTAGCTAGAAAAGCAGTTTGCCAGTGTGCTCTCAAGTTACTGCATAACTGAGGATTTAGTCAGAAGTACTCCTTTATTTCTCTGGAACATTAAATTGAAGGCTTAAAATACAGCCTTTCAGTAAGCAGTTTCTTAGAGAAGATAAAAAACAGCTCATAAACCCAAAAAGGATGTGGCAAAAGACAAATTTTTCTAATGCACACAGAATAAAATGCAGTGAAGTAAATTCAAATCTCCTAAGGATATTTTGCTTCCTTAAAAACAACAAACACCAATACTAATATGCTCTGAATTGCAATTTGACCTTTCAAATTACTGTCAAAAAAGGGTACAGTTTTATTGTTAGTACCTGTTCTCAAGTTTTATCACAGGAGTTACTTTTTTGCCTCTTTGGCCATACTCAACACTGCCTAATATTGGTTAGAAATGACATAAAATATCAAGGATTGTAAATGCAAATTACCTATCTACCCAGTGGAAGGAATAAACTACCCTTAAGTATTTTCTCAGTCATGACAGAAATATCCCGTGCCTTCTTAAGGCTAATAAATGTAGACAAGAAACATGTTACTCTTACACTTTCATGAGACATAAAGCTCTGCAGTTCAGTGTCTGTGGAAATTTCTTCTGAACATATTAAAATGATCTTAGGGCTCTGCAGAAACCCTGCTCATAAAACAAAAAAGCTGGGATAGTTAAAATTAACACATCATAAATAAAACATGCATTTCTGTATATTTTAAGTGACAGGTCTCAGGAACTCCACCACCACATACACGTTCACAAAGCAGCAAAAACACATGCAATTCATTAAACCCACTCAAGTGTGCTGGTTCTTCCTGGCATTATTCATAACTGAAACATTTCAATTCTAGTTAATGGAAAAAAATCCTCTAATTTAAAAGTAAAACAAGAAAATTAGTTCTGTGTTTCTGGATTACAATCCCACAGTGCCTTCAACTAGCAACATTAAGCCTTAGGGTGGTTAATTTAAAAATGTTTGGGGGGTTTTGTGGCTGCTAATTTTTAATATTTTTTTTTAATGAAGAAGTAACACAGCCCACTCAAACAGAAATCTTTGCAAACACAGATCTCTTAAATATTTTTTTTTTTTCTAGTATGCCATATAAAGCCAGACAGGAAAACAGTGAAAAGTGCCAACCTATATCTTAATTATAAAATGAAAATGTCATTCCTTAAATATGAATGCTCTTAAATAAGCATAAGGAACAGATGGGCTGCAAAAAGCAGAGTAAGAGCAATGTATCCTGCAGGATATAGTACTGAGGTGATAAGTTATGGGATGGGGGTGACAGAATCCCCCTACTTTTCACCTGTTTTACCTTTTTACCATAAAAGCTCCCTGCCAAGCGCCTACATGGTTAGGACACTTCACCTGGACTGCCTATACAAAAGGAGGCAAAGCACCCTGAATGAAATGGATTGGCTTGCTACAGTGAAAACAAATGGCTAAGAATTAGATTCTGCAGATCAGAGTCAATATTCATAAGCCAGAGGTGTGCACATCACAAGCTCACCATTACTCAGCATTTGGCTTGATCTTCTTCACAGAGCTGAGCACAAAATATATTTTCCTATTCTTGTTCTGTTTTAGTTGTTCACTAGGTTCCCATGCTGCTATCCTCTGACAAAGACCCACTCTCTCAATTAAAAAGAAAAGAAAATCAGCTGCCTGCCCCTTTCTTTAAAGCCTTGCTACATTTTAGGGCCATTCCAACAAACACCAACAGCTTTCATCCAGTTTGGGCCCTCCAAAGAAGAAGGATAATTTTTTCCCCTAAGATTTATTCTGTAACATCATTAGAGCATTACCCAAGTGGAACTGGCAGAGCCCTGGGGGAAGGGACCATGAATTACTGCTTTTTTCATGCATTCTTCTCTTGCAATCTGCTTTTGGTTACCTGCTGCAGACCAGATAACTGCAGAACTTCAGTCTGGCTCCACATGACACATTAGAATTGGGCAGACAAAAAACCTGCTTATATAAAATCATATGGAAGCTGTTTCAGTGCAACACCAGATGCAGGAGGAGATCATTATTCTGGGTTGCAGCTGGTGAATTCCTGAAATATAGATCTGTGTTACTTCTGCAATTTTTTGTCAAGGTATAAAAAAAAAGGAAGCAAAACCCCAGCAAGTTCCTTCTGAAGATCCAAATTTTCCTAAAAAAAAATGGTCTATCTTATTTATAATCTCTTCTGTGCAAATTAATATTTTAATGAGTTGTACAGTGAGGCATAAGAGCCATACATCTTCTTCTATTTGCATGATGAAGAATTGATTTTACCTGAAAGTGAGGTTGCAGTAACACTTGACCTCATCAGTTACATGGGGGCAGAAGAATACACATTTTTACTGGGCTATACAGTTCCATCTTTTAAGTTTTGGAAAATTATTATTATTATTATTATTATTAGTAGTAGTAGTAGTAGTAGTAGTAGTAGTAGTAGTAGTCCTTAATACAACAATACTGGTAAATCTTTACCCAGATATCTAAAAGCCTTTTAAAATTTTTTTCATTCAACTGTTATGAAAAACAACCCAGCTAAAATAGTTATCATGCCATTGTTTAGATAACTCCCACCACAAATAAAACTATGCTGACGAGTCTACACACGTCCAAGGTCCACGTCTGCCTAAATCAAAGAGATGGGTGAAAGTCATCCTTTCATTTAATAGTTACACGGTATAAGAAAGGAGAAAAAAGCCTATACTCTTAAATTTGTCTCAGTCTCTTCATAAAATCATCCTCATGAATTCAAATAGGCAGCTTGCCACTGGAAAGCCAAGTATCTGAGTGCCATGGCTACAACACACCAGCAAGGGGAGTAGTAACACTTTGAGAACTTCTGTCTCCAGTGACAGTCAACTGCACATAAATGCAGTAAGGTATAGAATATTGATGCCAGGCTGTATAGACAGTGGAAGGGCTATTAATTTTACTGAAAGACTGAGAAGTTAAAAAAAAACCCAACAAAACCCAGACTCAACACAGACTCTTATAATGTTATTTGGTTTTGAAAAACAAGGTGGAAGCACACATAAAGGATCTCAGATCGGCCCAATATGCCACTCATCAAACAACCCAAGGCAGTAAACTAAAATAAAGCCCTCTCAAATTTGTGACTGTTATTTCTATTTAATGTATTAAAAATATATATATATATTTACAAACACATATATGCAAGTTGTTTTCTGTATTTTCTCCTTTTAAACAGTAATGATTACATATTTCTGTGGGAAGGAGAAACAGTTTCTGTCTTCCTAAGAAGATAAACAGATGGCTCTGCTGGGGTGGCAGGTAGGAGGGATGAAGCATTCTCAAGCCTCAATTGTGACCCTTGATAAGGAAAATAGAAGGTGGAATTCCATAAAGCAGGCTTTTACCTCTGTATTTCTTAGGGACAGATAACTGAGCCAGCACCTTCACAGAGGAGTACATTTTATAACTGCTGGCAGACTGACCTTTTAAATGCTTGTGTCTGCAGCACTGACACAGGCTTGCCCATGGTGGTGCTGAAGGCAGAGCTGGACATCACCACGCCACAGAGGGGAAAAAAAGAGGGAGCACTGACAGCACCTCTTCACTGCATCATTCCCACTCTTCCTTTTCAATCCTGTTCTACCACAGGTACCTCTGACCAGTGGCACTCCCAACACAACTACAGCCCAGGCACCATGGAGCAGAGGACCACAGGTCCCAACCACGGAAATGCTGTAAAAAAGAAGCAAAGGTGAGAAGAAAAACTGCTACTCCCACCAGGTTCTGCACTACAGCCAAGGTTCCCATATTCATACCTTTTCTACAGCACTATGAATTTATTAAAAGGAAACAAGAATCCCTCCCCCTTCAAAATGCTGCAAGTTTTTAACAACTGCTACCCAAGTAGGTAACCACAGCATTTAATCAACTTGTAAATGCCCAAGTGTGAAGGCAACCTAAGTACTAATCACGAAATTACTATGCATGACAAAATTCAGAATAGTGTTTTGCAGTAATTGTGCATAATTTAACTCAAAAAAGCAAGAGGAGTTATATTTGGATACAGAAGAAAGAGGTCAGTTTGATGTGGGGTAAAAATGCTGTAATTTTTATTAGTCTGAGAGAGAAATCCTTCACCCAGTGTAAGAATTTTGGGATATTGCATCTCCAACGTGATGCCAGGGGGACAAGTCATCATCAAGGAACATGTAATAGAAAAGATGGTGCTCCAGAGCCACATTTTCAACAAGAGAAATCCACCTCTGTTACCTTAAAGCACATTTATAAACTGTGGCTTCACACATTGTAGGCAGATAGAGATCTGTATGGTACAATCCCCAAGTACAGCTGTAAAAACAAAAACAATGTAAAAGTTTTCTTCCTTCTGATAAGAAGGAATGGAAATATTAAATAAAAAATCCAGGATGATCTCAGCAATTTTCTACTGATTTTATAACATTTCTGGACAATGGACTCAGCAGATTTTCTAATTTTGAGTTTGTAAGTGGATGTTGATGGGGTCAAATCCAGACCTCGTTTGGACAGTTTCTTCCTTTCTTCTAAGGGACAAGATAAAGGATGCAGGGTGGTATCTGTCCTGGATGCACTGCTACTGACTTGGGAAAGGCTACATGACCTACACAGAGCCTTTCAAACCCAGACACAGATGAAGGGATGTGTGGATTGTGGGTTCTGAAGGTCTTCCCACTCCATCAGGTCAGCCTGTGTTCCCCTGAACTCTGTTAACAGGGCACCAGCCACAAAGAAGTGCCACAAGCCTCCTACCTCAGCACTCAAATGTAGATTTTGCCCTCCTTTTGTAGCCTTCCCTTCATCAGCATCAACCTAAAACAATTACATCTTGTCCCCTTACCTGGCAGAAAGCTGGCAGAGAAACATGAGCTGGAGACCAGCCTCAGGAATTGTGTGACAGAGAAGGAAACCAGAGCATGAAGTGCCCTTCACAATGCATGGCCCACAGCATTAGTCTGAGGAGACTAACCCATGTTCTCTGACACTGTCCTGAGGATATCACTCCTTGGGACATAATTCTTGGACCAGAAGAAGAACATGAAGTTGTATCAGGAATAGGTGCTTTTCTGGTAACCAAGTTCAAAAAGGGTACAGAGAGCACAGAGGCCCTCCTACAAATGAGAGATTATCTTGATGTTAATGCAAATTGTCCTGGTTTCTTCCAAAACAGCCTCTTGCACTTGACCTTTAAGGCACACCTTTCCAAGGAAATACTCCTTTCAAATCACAATAAAAATTCCCTTGGCTTTATTTTAAACACGACAAGTAAATTGCATTAGCATAAACACATCTCCATCTTAAGAGGCAGATTCTTTGATAGGTAGCTGTCAATGTACATAGACTGCAGAAACAGGAGGATGGCTTTAATGACCAGCCTCTAAACTTCCCTAGAATGCAGCTGCATTGGTAAGTCTTCTAAAAATCATAAAATGAATGCATTTTTCCACTGAAGGTGTGCACCTTTGTAGCCTTTGGTGATTAAAAACACACTTTATTGATTTTGAAGACATTTGGAAAAATAAGCTATTTTTGTTTATTTAGAAAAGGTAGTGGTAACAGGATATATTTTCAAGAAACAAGCATGTGTAAACACAAAGTTCTCTAGGCAGGCATGACATACACCACCTTAGCCCTAAGATCTCATATGCATTCTATATAGACTTTGTTCATAACCTAATCACATAATAATTATCACATAATGTTCATTTGACCACACATGTTTTGCTTTTTCCCTGAAAGGATGGCAGTTTTAGACTTAACTGTGCTAAGTTATTTTTTTCTGCATATCGACAGCCCCATTATAGAAAACCCACTTCCTTTTGCAAATATCAATTGGGACCCCTCTGGCCACCAGCCTTGCTGGATCAGCCCAGCATAGACAAGCCCCTACTACCCTTGAGTGGGAACACCAGGCATGATTAGATAAAAATCTGCTAATCTCTCTTTTGGCCATTTCTATCTTTCCAGTTTTCAGTCTCTGTATCACAAACAGGCACGGGGTAACCCAGTTTTCCCTGTGTTAGTTGTCTTCTTCCTTATATAATTAAGTCTGAAAGGACAATTTAATTTGCAAAAGGAGAAAAAAATACTCAAGACCATAAAGAAAAAACAGGATGCTGGACAGAAATGCTCAGAGATGAACCTATAATATGAAAATGAACACAGCCATGGCTGGCCTTTCATCTTTCCATCATCATCCTAAGAAAGATCCCTCTTTTTCTGAGCCTCCTGGCTTGCATATGTGTGCCTTATCCTACTTTCTCTTTAAAGTAGCAGAAGTTTTTATCTCTAATCCCCTTGTCATCTGCTTGACAAAAATACAGATTCAATGTCCTTGTTTATCTTTGAAAAAGTCCATTATTATCAAGAATGTTGCTAATTATCAGTTACTTTGAGAGCTACGAAACACTTCTCCTACCCTGGGAAAATATTTGGGGTTTTTCAAAAACTTTTCTACTCCAAATCAGGAAGAAGACTGTAAGATTAGAATGACTTTATAACCAAAGAAAGAGTACTCCTGACTCTTTTTACTAGCTGAATCTTCTAAATAATTTCAAAACATGTTATACTTTTACTTAGGCTGCAGACTCTGACAAATTCAGAATAACTAAGAAAGGATTCTTTTATTCAGAAGATGTCAAAACAATAATGTCAGTACAGAGTTCTCCAAAGAAATGAATTTAAATAGAAAATTCACTTGAAATTTTCTTTCCTACACACTGCTTTGCAGTTGCACTGGATCAGCACTTCCTTCTGAAGGAGAATGCTTTGTCAAAGATCTCTGAGTTGCTCTAGGGCTCTGTGCTTACTTGTATTTTAGCAAGAGGACAATCAAGGCCTGGAAAGATGTTTTTCTGCAGTAAGTATTGTACCCATCCTCCTTGGGGTCCAGCTGCCCAGGATCCCAAGCCAAGGGCTGGTACAGCACAGCTGTGCTACCCTGGCTCAGGTTTCTGAGAAAACTGGTAATTTATGAGGCAGGGGTGTAAGAAAGCAGGCTAGAACCACACAAGGAAAGAGCGGGAGAGGTGGAGGGAGAGATGCAGTTATTGAGCTGAGGATGGGTGCAGATGACTGCAGGATTCAAGAGAGAAAACACCAGCATGAGAAAGTATAAAGTACTCAGGGGACTGGAAGAAAAATACAGCATCTTACCTGTTTCTTTCTGCTCTCTAATTTCTGCAACCAGTAAGTATTCACAATGAAGAAGCACCAGACAACTAAACTGACTGCAATGGAAGTTCAATTATAATCTAAAATATTAATCTGTGTAATTTTAACTCAGTTCCCATTGCTAAAGTAGATATTCACTATGTATTAATAAAAAAAAATAGTATTTAGTATTATCCTCAAATAATCTTTCTGTAGAATACTTAATTTATAAGCTGCATGCTTCTATGTGTCAATGGTCTAATCTTACCCGATTATTCCCATTTTACTGCATTGTTTATCCTATAGCCTCATCTCATAGCTTGGAATGAATCATGGTAAATCTATACATCTGGTGGCTTCCTGATAAAACACATTTTCCAATACTATTTTTAAGCACTTACCAGGCAGTGTGGCTAGGGGCACGACATGACAGATGCTATGGAATCACTAAACATTTGATTATTACTATACTAATTTTAGAAGAAGTGTTATACATATCCACACAGGCTTGTTGGTGATTGTGTTACAGCCTAAGTGATCAGGAGATGTGTTAACAGAGGAACAAGTGATCAGAGTGGGTTGGGGATACTGATACCTGAAAAGGCAGGTTCTATATCATACCCACAGTGGTCTACCACAAGGACATGTATTATTTATTATGCATTTATTAATTCTGCTGCAGAAGACGGGTGACATACTCTTAGCTAAGCATACACGTAGCTTACTTATAGATAACCTTTCCTCTTTTGTGAATAAACTCTTTTTTGCTTAGAAAAGCCTACTTCTCACCTCATAAACTTGTCCTTCCCAAACCTTGCTCAATATAAGGGAAGATAATGTGACCCAGGCAAATGGGTTGATGACCACCACACGATCCAGGTCACGAGACACTCAGCTTAGCTGGGAAAGCCCAGCTTGTGGAGCTGAATGAGACATGCCCCATCTGGCCAGGTCTCTGCAGCATGTTCTGCAAAGAAGAATACTTCAAAGATTTCCAGGAAATCAGGCACCTTCCTGATCAGGTGGAAGGTGTATACTGGAACTGTGACACTCCTTAGGGCTGTGGCCCAAAGCTAGACTTGGCTCTGCACTAACATAAAAAAAATATTCCATTTGCTCTCATAGATTTAATTTAAGAAATATGATTTTCCTGCTGTTGGAGCCAAGACCAAAATGAACACAGTCAATTCCTTTTATGTAACACTAAGCTTTAAGACTTTTTCCAAAGCTTGCTCAAGCAAACAGGCACGCTGACCACTAGCTGTTGTACAACTTCACAACTCCAGCTGTTCTCAAATGGCATCTCATTCACAAGCCTCTCTAGCCTAAAAGAGGTAAAGAACTAGTCTGTGCATTATTGTGTACTTCAGTTTCCTCAGAAACTGTAAATACAGGGCTACCTTTGCTGAACAGCATCATCAGAACCAAATCTGTAGCAATGGCAGTAATTTTCTCCCTAATTCCAAAGGATGCAAGGGTAAGGTGTACAACAGGACCACAGCAGTTACTGTCTGCCATTGGTATGACAGTGGATGATAATTGGTCTAATATCCATTAAAAATAAAGCAAAATGTTCATGCTAATTATTGGATTAGACATCCAGTTGTTTGCATGACAAAGTCAAGGAACAACTGCTTCTGATGATGCCAATGTAAATTATCACAAAGCAAATTTATTTCACAACTGAAATTGTAGAAGTGAATGTTACTACCAGATACACTTCAAATACAACCCAGTTGCAACTGTCTGCCAGTCTTTCCAATTACTAATTTAGTTTTCTTGTGGCATTACAGTGATGCACAATCTGTATGCAATTCACATCATTTACTAGTTGTATTTTTTCCTTTTTCTAAATTCAAGCTACACACAAGACTAAAGATATATTTTCACATCTGATTAATTTCATTATCATTTATGGTAAGTCTGCTCCAGCTGAACCCAAAAAATGTGGAGGAAAATAGTTTTGTTTTTCTTTTAGCTTGGATTTAGATTTAAGAAGACAAGTAGCAGCAGCAGCACGAGACACATATAATAGGACTTAATTACATCTCATGCAGGCTTAATTACAAGAAGTGGCAGAGAGAACCTGCAACATTTCATCATTAGAGAAAAGTTATCAACCATGTTTCCCAAACTTTTAGTACAGAAGTGCTATTAATTGCTTACTGCCTGCATACAGAATTCACATTTGTTATTCAGGTTGATATACATATTACAACTGCCACAAGAAATTGATAACTGAATTAGTTTGATGAATTTCGTAATAATAAACATAGCATTTCCGCGAGAAGCTTAGGGAATTGAAAGCCTGCATTTATGAGTTCTGATTTCTGCAGTAACTGGTTCGCCTTTTTTCCTTCTTGTAAAGTCAGAATAAAATATTGCTATTGTTATATCCTTTGATATCCTTATTTAATTCCCAATGCATAGAGAAGATATTCTATATACCCACATAAGTAAAGCAGTCATTTCAGAACTAGTTGAAATGCGCTATTTCATCCACAGAGGCAACTTAAGACAAGTTGGTTTCTGGGCACAGAAAATGAGAAGAAATTTAAGGAAGTGTATTTTCACAGTATTCCATACAACACCTTTATGAAAAAAATTATTATAAATTTTAATTTTCATTATCTCATCACACATCAGTGGCAGTTTTACACAGTTATTTAGATGTAAATGACGACCTTTCATTGCAACCTGGAGGGGACAGATTTAGGTGAAAAATGCTAATACTGTATTGATTACTGTACCATTGACCGATACACACAGACTTTTATCTAGACCACTTCTACCACACCATTATGTGCTCGTCTTAAGATATGTATTACAATATTTTGGAGATACAAACAAGTTCCAGGAAAGCTGAAATCATTATTTCAACGCCTGGTGGCAATCTGTCAAAAAAAAAAAAAAAAAAAAAAAAAAGTTTTTTTTCTAATGATGCTGCCTTTTACAAGAAATGCACATTTCACTGAAAATAACCTGACAAAAGAATTTGGAGCAGTTCCATTCCTGGATGCTTTGAAGGCATTTAGTGCAGGCTCACTTCTTAGACATTCTGCTATATTATTGTTGTCAACATCTTTGGGCAACAACACTCCAAAACTGGTTACTCAGCCTACACTACTTCCTGGTCATCAAAGCTGAGCACTGCTGTGCTGCAGAGAGCAGGTATGAAATACTGACTACATGCTGCCATTTTCTGTTTCATCCCATGTCTTCAAGAAAGAAGGTATAAACACCAGGGAACAACCACCAAATACCTGGCTCTGCCACAGAATGTCACACCCAGTGGCCTCAGAGTCCATAGGAAGGACAGGACAGTTTGGGGTGGGAGCTGGGGTGGGGATAGCATTTGCTACTTATAGAACACTATAGTTAGGCAGCTATCTGGGGTTTAGACCTCTAGGAAAAGACTATAGAGACAGAAGTTACACCATCTTTCTTTAAATGGTACATGTTGTTGCTTTTTCCCCCCTGTACACAGTGTGATGCTTCAAGCAGCAGAGCTTTGAGGAGCTTTCCTTAGGAAATTTTTCCATAGCTTGCAACACATCTTTGACAGAAAACTAAACTGCCTTTAATTTAAGGATTCCTGGAATCCAGCTGAACTCTGTTGCTACTCCTCAGTCACCCGGTTTCGCTCTGCCATTCTGTGGTTATCAGCACTACTGCAAATTAAGTCTTTTCTCTTGAAATAATAATATTTTTGAAAGAAAGTGTTCTTTAGCATCCCTACTTCTAAGGTCTAAGCATTTCTAATAAATATTAATTTTTTGCCTTCTGTCTGAGGTTAATCCTAGTAGGTATCAAATTTTACTTATTTGCCTCACTGTCATTTTTGACAAGGGAGAGAATCAACAGTAGGCTGAAAAGATGCTGCAATAAAGATCTTAAAGAATGAAAACTTGAGTTTAAATCCTGACCCCTGCAGAGCCTCATTAGTACAATTCACCCTGTCTCAATTCATCACCAGTCATCACTGCTCATTATTTATAGTACTTCAACTCATCTACAGTCTGTATGACCATGTTTCTATCCAAGCCAACACGTGTTAGTTATTTGTGTACACTTTGGCAGGATGGTATCAAAAGGTTTACTAAAATGCATGTATTATAGCACTTGCCTTTCATCTGCTTATTTTGTAATCTTGTCGGAAAGGTAAAAAAAACAATCTGGCTAGATTTATCCTTCCTAAGCCTATTTGTCTTATTGCTTATGGTTCCATTATTAAAGCTGAGGAAAATAATCTTCTTTACTCGACCTCACAATGCATTTATCATCTGCCTGCTTTTTATGGTTCTAATTTCACTGGCTCTGCCAGTTACAGTCACAAAGCACTCTCAAAAATGGACCTTGACATGGAAAAAGAAACATGCACGGTATGGATAAGGTTTGTGGAAAGAAGTCGGAACAAAAATGAATTAGAAACAAAAATAGAACACAAGGTATAGCAAATTTTGATCCTAAATTTGCCTCTTCTGACCACAATAAACTGTGTGTGCTAAAATTCAGTTCTGCAGCCAGCACTACAAATCAGCCAGCTAGAGCACTTCAGCACTCCCTTAGCTGTAACCACATGAAAAGTCCCTCTTGACTTCAGGGTCTACTCAAGTGTCACAAGCTAAGCACAAACTTCACAGAAAGAAAAAAATCTGCCACAGTAAATCACAAGCCTCATTTATTAGCTCTGAGGGCCTACATCCTGCAGATGGAGGAAGAAAGAATATAAGGTATGGATATTGGTGCCACTGAGGGGCTCTGAATTCCAATCCTGGTTTTGCACAAGCTAGTGCTTGTGCTTTTTTTCTGCCTCTTGGTCAGCATCCATTCGTATTCCTCGTTCTCTTTATTATTGGCTGTTTGGCTCCTGAATTTTGTTTTTTCATTCCCTGGGAGGACTTTTTGTAAGAGGTTACACTCTCCCCTTGCTACTAAGTTGAGATGCACAGAATTGCCCTCTGCGCCAGCAAATTGCAAAAATGGTTTGAGATGTTTCTCAGTATACTGCAGATCAACTAGAGGTTCTTCAGTCACCAAAACATCAAAAGTAAAGGAACTGGCAGCCTCTGTTTTAAATAGGCATGTCAATTTTGTCCACAAAACTTCAGGTGTGACAGGTAGGAACTGTATTTTTTATATGTCATTTTTGAAGTCCCATTGCACACTGAGATTTAATGAGTATCCCTACAACATTTCTCCTTAGGTATATTTTCCTCAAACCAGCAAGATCCAAGCCACCTCAGAAAAAACACCCACAAAACCAACCTTGCTAAAGCTCCCAAAGCCACTCCAACAGTCCAAGACAAAACCAACCTACCATTACTGCATTATAATGCTATGATGCTGCTTCACAAGAGGTCAAGGAAAAATAATTAAAAAATAAATAGTTAGCAGTTGAAAGGGTAACAACATCTGCCAATTCAGTTTCACATTAAAAAATAGCTTCTCCTCTCAGTAGTGGGAAGATGATACTGTCATAGGTTACTTAAAGAGTCCCTGACCAAAAGCTGTATTTTCAGCAGCAACAGCAAATATCTGAAGGTATTCAGCAAAAGAAAAGCATGAACCCAGTAGAGGAGGTAAAAGGAGAAAGAGAAATGAAGTCAAAAGAGATGTGATTCTTAATTATAAGACATTAAAAAAGTCATGATGTTAAAAATAATCATGATAGACACTGCTCCAGAAGAAAATGCACCCAAATAAAAGGGAATGCAGTGCAGGAAAAATTGAAATCGGGGAATATTAAAGCAAATGCTGACGAACAAGCAGTGACAAAAGAGGAACAACAATGTTCAGCCTGAATTTGATGCAGAAGCAATTTGAATCACTGTGTTTACTCTCCTTTTTTCCCCCTTCCTTTTGTTTTATTAAATAAGCCACTTCTGCTTATTCCAAGAGAAAAGGAAAAAAACATTCAACCTTTCAGACATTTGTGAAACTGAAAACTCTGTGAGGCCATCCAGGAACACTGTGGTTATGTGAAACAGGGTTCAGTGAACAAAATGGATTTGCTCAGACTTCTGTGAATGTCATTGACCTGCACAAGAATGAAAATATTAAGATTAATGATTGCATCATGAGTGTTATACCACCAAATAGATCAGGAGACCCTTGAACAGATTTAAAAGAGAGGAGCAGCTCTAATTCTGCTATTTAAGACACATGGCTTGTGGGGTCATGCTAGCAAATAACAAGCAATTTAGGAAGTGGATCACCAGGCTGGTGCAATTCCTTCAACAGCCTAGGGATCTTGAGGGCATTTTGCAGCACAGAAGTTGCTAACTGAATCACAGGGACACCTCTTTCACTCATGGACGTGCAGAGCACTTCAGTGCTAGTCAGAGATACACACCGTAATGTGTTTTGGCAGCTGAGGTAGAGGGCAGAGAGGGCCAAACACACATGCATGCACTGATAATGCAAGAAATCCCACTCATAATTCCCTCTTCACTTCTCAGCCAAATAGGCCTCCTTACTCCTCACAGTTCTGTAAGAGAAAAAGACTCAGAACTATGTTTCATACAAAAAGGCTTAAAGAATGCAGCTTCACACACATTGCTGTGCCTCAGAATTCAAGTAAGATTTACAGCACTTTCTCACTTGAGTTACAAATGAGACAGAGACATTTCAGGTCACACATGACTTCTGAAAATTTAAACTAGGTAATGAGTAATAAACGTGTAAGCACTATTTCATTACTAATTATTCAGAAGGCATAGAATTTAATTACACTCTCTTCCATTTGTCATTATTCCATCCACCTTTACAAATACAACGGCTTCTGCAGAAGAAGCACACTTAAAATCTTTCAACTCTGCCTTTAGTAAATGCCCAGCCATATATCTTTTTTTTAAACAACAGTAGTTTTTAATTGCAGAACTGTTTTGCTTGTTTAGACGTATCATGTTTCAGAGCTGCATTATACAACAAATTCTTATGCATTTGCAAAATTGCAGTGCACAGCTGTTTTGTTACTTATACTCCATCTTAAAATTGACTGGTTGGAAAATGAAGTTTGTCTGAGAACAATCACTTCTGAACTCATTTAAGTTTACAGAACTCCCTATGAAAGTATCTCTTATTTGAGTTGAAAATGTGATTCACTGGCTAAATAAATGCTACATTAAAACTGCAGTGCAGGAAGAAAGGGGCATTTTATTTTCATTCTTTTCTTACTGGGTGGTTTTCAACCAAAAACCTAAAAAATGCTTTTAAGGGCAAAAGACCTAAGCAAACACAGCTGACTTGAGCTAGAAGGTCAGTAAAGCTGAGAAACAGCTGCATGGATATCTTACACTGCTTAGAATTCTGTAAAGCTCAGAAAATAAACAATTACCTGAGATACAAGTCAAACTAGTTCTGTGAACCATCTTTGCTGAATGTGCTTTGAAAGAAGTAAAAGCACCAAAAGCTGTTTGCATAACCAGACAGCTAGGATAGGCTGCAAGCAGAAAGTTAAGATTTCAGTCAGCAAAACCAGAGATAAAGGGCACCATCAGGTAAATTTCAGGTAAATCAGTGGCACAACTTATGATGATTTCAACAAGAAGAGTCTTGGATCTCAAGAGTAAGGATGGCATTTGTTTACTAACCAGGAATTCTTTCTACTAATACTAGAGAGACATGCTAGAGAAATCACTCAAAAATGATTGGTTTGGTGCTTATTTAAACAAAAAAAAACAACAAAAAGCATGTCTCTATGCCTGTGTCATCACACTAAGTGATATATTGACAAGAGATTAAGTGGAGATGTAGCAGATGGTACCGATTCAGGTGATGACTGAGGTGAAAGGAGGCAGGGGGAATCTTACAGAAGCAGTTTTTCAATGGAGAACACCCTCAATTCTAGCCAAAGCCAAATTCACAGGCCTGATATATTGCAGGAGGAAATTTCAGCGAACAAGGGACAATCTCTTGTCAGATGAGTGAGTCAGAAATCTCCTGCTACACCATAAAATGCTGTACCAACACCAACATATGCACCAAGATCTTTGTGTAGTAAGTTCAGGTAGCAGTGGCTAGAGAAAAAGCAGCAATTTTCTTTTGAAAGGAGTCTGGACTTAAATAGACATCCTTGCTAAATCAAAATACTCACTACACTTTAACAGTACGCTACCAACTGTGAACAAACCATGGAATTGCCTATTAAATGCAAAAATCTGCCCTCTCTGTTTTGGCAACAAAACCTGGACTACTACCAGGCACTAAAAAATTAAGACTGTGTAAAGGGAAAAGTAAGTGAAAACCAAAATGATTGCTGAGGCATGTTAGCCCATGGAAATGCATCAGGACAGCTACAAGGAGCACAATCAGCAGCTAACCCTTCCCAGCCTCTCCCCTGCAACTTCTGCAACACACTGAAAGGTTCACACTGTCACTGAGCAGCAAAAATAAATACATAGCTTCTGATGAACGGGAATAGACATCTCCATGGATTTCACACAGAAGACAGGGCATGACTGGTATAATTAAGTAATTTGGAAACTGAAAAAAAGTAGGTTAGGCAGGTTTTAAAGTACAGGACAGAAATCTGTGCTTCTGCATTGTAATAGGGTATTTCTTCTCTAAAGGCAAATGTTTATGATATTATGCCAGTCCATGGGATTGCCTCAAGATAACTAGTTCTTCTACATTCAGCACACAAATACATTACTCCATTTTATTCCTATACAAACAGCAATTTCCCACTATTACAAAATGAGCATACAATGAATCTCATATTCACCCTACTCCCACAGTGCCTCTTCTTTATACCGAATGAATACAAAATGTGAAAGAATTAAGCTTGTGTGGCCAACTGATATTCTAACACTTTTTGAGTGCTTGCAAAGTACATGTCCCCAACATTTTATAAATATATAACATTCAAATATGTATAGATAAAATTCAGAGTACTCTTATTTTTGTGTATATATATATATATATATATAGACATGAAGTTTTAAGGAAAAGCTAAGAAATGCAGTGCCATTGTCCATTGCGGCTTCTTCTCCTTTTCTCTGCTAGAAAACTGTAATTATAAGCTTAATGCCATATCCAATGTTTTGTATATTTTTTAAGTACAGCACTCAAAACAAAAGTCTATTTCAGGCCTGAAAACCTTGGTATGGTACTATAAAGCCATTAACTCTATATTAAATTATGCTACATTTCATTTCTACTGCATTTCATTTTAGCTGTGATGGCCCAGTAATTACTACCGATTGTTTCTGATCTCTCACATATGAAAAAGAATGGCTGGTGAATTAGTGATGATAAGCAATAATGAGAAGCAAGGGCATTTATACTTTTTCTTTGTATACCATTCAATTGTTATTAAAAAAATCCATAATGCTCTGTATTTTACCACATAAGGCAGATACAACCCACTAAATATATCTTTTACTTTCTCTCCTTTTTTCAACAGAGATCACAAGATATTATCATATTGCCTTTTCTCTTTCACTGCACTGCCAGGCTCTGGCCAGCCAATTCTGAATTTGCTTTCACTTTCAGACATTTATCTGCATACTGTTAGGTGAAAGGTATTATTAATCATGTCCTGTTGCTAGGCTACCTGGAGATGTTCATTTAAGCTTAATGTTTCTCTTTGTTATAAAGTGTCATGAAGAACACACAGATCTGAGACAGGAAAACTACCTTGCAGAAGCTGCTTAAAAATAAAATAGAATCAAGGCTCTCATAACAGAATATGCATTAATAAGAAAAAAAATATTAAAAACTCCAGTATAGTCTACAGTTTGCATAGTAGAGCTTCATTTTAACATGAACTGATGCACATGAACCTTTTAGATAACTGATGCACAATAAGAATTAAAACTGAGGTTTCGTGTTCAGCCTCACTGCTGTTGGAAGAGCTTTAAAGACACTACAGTGCCTTTATTAGAAATAATTCTGCAATGAGAGCGTTATCTAACATTCAGTGAAATAAACAGAAATGTATGAATTACACACAATTTAAAGAAAAATACCATAAATGCCCATGCAAATTTTATATATATATATATATTTATGTATTTATTTTGATTCAAGCTTATGTGAAGATTCACACCTCTGCATAAAGATTCATATCCATTCCTATCTGCCACATCTAGAAGGAGTTACCAAGGACTTGACAGAGGCTTAGGTTACATGTTACATGTTCTGTGTACAAGAGATGGAGCAGCACAAGCCTGGGTGGTGACTTAAATGGCTTTTTTAACCTAGTGAGTAGCAGTCAGTGCAATTGGAACACACGAAGCACAAACCTAGCAAAGACAAGACCATGTATAATTTTACTCCAAGACAGAAGGATGAAGTTCTCTGACACTCTCAAGGTCTCTATACAACCAGCTATCTCATTTAAAAATCTGCAAGAGGCCTTGTCTATGTCACAGCTTTAATCACGTTAGGAAGCTAAAGCAAGACAGTCAAAATTGTTTCCCTTCCACTCTGCTCCAGCTTGTCTAAAAAAAAAAAACCTGGACACACTTGAATGACTTTCCAAGTATTTTGGAATACTGATACTCATTTTCATTCTCTGTAAGATGCCTTTCCATTACTGAAGACAGAAAGCGTTCACTTCAAGAGTATCAATACCTGGTACGCACACTCATTTGGAAATACGGGTTGTAGCCCTTAGAAACATAAGCAGCAGCACCCACTCAGCTTCCTAACTCATCCATTCTGTTGAAATGTAAAAAATCTGAATACAAGTATAGACTGGCAAATCTTCTCTGTTTCTGGGGAAAGTAAGCCTTTTCCTGAAGTTTTGACCTGCAAGTTAACATTGCACTTTGATAAAATGACAGCAAGCAATGATAAAGGGTTTTCAGTACAGATTCCTGCCTAGGATTCTGGTCATCACCAGAAACACACATAGGTACAATAATGAAAGTAGTCTTCACCCTTTACAGAGCTAAGAAAACAAAAAATTACTTTCAGAGGCAAGCAGTGATACTGGACTCCTTTTCTAACTCCTGCTACCTTGGTGCTTTCCAAGTAACAACTGCAAACAATGCTTTTCCTGATTCTTCATGTGAAAAATACTTCTGGAAGACATTACTTCAGTGCATTGATATGTCAGCAAAAAAAAGAGTACCAAAATGGCTGTAGTATAAGTGATTTTTTCAGTTTCCTTTATTAGAGACATTATTTCCAATTAACTTTCATTTCTGCATTAACATTATAGGATGGAAAACTTTGCATTCAGCATTTTCAGAAGTACTGAGCATGGGATTTTTAAGTCCATAAGTAGAGATGTTTTAAAAAGTTAGATCTATGTTATTGGGGTTTGAAGTATGTACTAGTTTGCTTAAGAAGAATTTGTTTCAATAAATATTCAGTTCTATTTATTCTTTAGGAGAAAAGGCAGTAAAATGTTGTCCACAACAAACCTAAAAGCCAGCAGGTACATTTCCAGCACCAATTCTGGTCTAAGACTCCTAATTGCAGATGTGTTTTCCTATGAGAAGGCTGAGAAGAAGCCAAACAGGCAATGCTGAGGACAAAGCTAGTGCTGCTGATACCATCATAAGATCCAGGACCTGTACCACTGTCACTGTTTTTCATTCTAAGTGTCGTACCAGACAGCTGTTTCTTCAACAAAGATCTATTTTGCTTAAAATCTTAACAAATAAATTGTTCTGACACTGCAGCATTTTTTAAAAATTAATTCAAAGAAGACAAGGTTCAGCTTCATTTAGAAGACCAAGCACTTCTTCAGAGAGAGAAAAGCACCCAGGGTAAATGTGGTGCTGCTCTAAGCTTACAAGACTGTGCATTCTGGTTTGGTAGTTCTGCTTTAATAATGCTTTGTGCCAGTCCTAACTCCACATTGCTACCCAAGTTATTTTTCCCTTTTACTTCAGATTTCAGCTGGATAGGGGAATTAAAAAAAATCCCCCACCAAAAGAACCTTTCTTCAAATGAGCTAAAATTACACAAAAGCCTCATTTTTAGCTTATCATAGTTTTATAAAGAAGTAGTTTAATGAAATATCCCACTTGTAAGAGTTAAAAAGGATAGCTGTGAATGTATAACATCATTTTAGTTTTGAAATTGGCAACAAATGCACTATGGCAATTACATCTCACCAGAAGGAGAAAAAAAAATTAAACAAAGAAATAAATAATTTTGAATTTGTGCTGTGCCAGGTGTTCTGATAACCACTACTGCCACAGTCTTGGTGTGAAACATCCCTGTCCACATGTCCTGATCCCTCAACTCTTGTAATAGGAACAAATTCCATGATTCTGTTCTACAGAGGGAGATCCTTACAGCACAAAAAATAGATCTACCATTTAATTTCATTCTCTTTTCCTGTGTTTCCACTCACACTTTCAGAAAACTACTTGATATCTTACCCCTATTTTTTAGCTTGGCCTTCCTTTACTGAAGTGCCGCCTGTTTTTTCCACCAGATGTACTGGACAGGTTAGCTGATCTTTAAAAAGCCAACAAATAATTCTTGCTGGTATAGAGGGCAACCAGCTTGGATCCAGGGTAAAACTTTTCAAAGTTTTACAATGTTAAGTTAGAGGCTGCTCTCCACTGCTTCAGTAGCACCCTGCCTCCTCTGTGGGAAAAGCTAAACATAGCTTTTATTGGAAAGGATTTTCTAGTTTGGAGAATGGAAACATAAGATTTTGTATGCAGATTTTTTATCTTGTTCCCTAAATTTAAGGTTTTTTGCTACCATGCCATCCTACAACTGTGGGAGCTGTTTCATCAGGAAGAATTAGGGTGGCAGAGATTGAGATGACATGAGCACTTCAAAGAGCAGGTGCTGTACAACCAAGGAACATCACCTTGTCATGAAGCAGCAGTGTCAACAGGGTAGCATCCCAATGTAAGGCACCCTAATTAAAGCATGCAGGGCAGATTCAGTCAAGGATACCTTTGCTGCAGCTCAGCATCCCCAAATACAATAGACAGAAAGCAGTGCACAGTTTCCTCCCCAGCCAGAAAATAACTTTTTCTCATTCTTCAGTGCCCTCCATGGGGACCACACCAGTGAAGTGCTGCTGTAGGCAGTATCACATGGAGTCTTCTGTAGCTCATGAACACTGTGGTAACTTCAATATCCCTCCTGAACTGCTCAACTTATGGCCAGGGGCTTCTCAAAAAAGTATCCCTCAATCAAGTGTATGTGAGAGTGATTCAAAGCTAACTGAAATTAATTTCCTAATGAGCAGGTAGTTCTTTAAGAAGGTAAACACACCACACCTGCTATTTCACCTAATGAGATTAATTACTAATGAATTAATGAGTAATCTTCCTACTGCTTGTATTTTTAACAACCAGACCTTTTTACTCCCACACTCAGCTGCTTACAAGACTGTGCTGAGCATGCAGTTTTAGTGATAACTTCTACAATTTAATATCCTACCTGCAAGGACTCAGTTCTGTGCTAACACCTACTGCATGGAGGTTCTCCACACAAGTAATGATGCCTTATTTTCATGACACCCTTCTCACCTTACAACTGACATTCGACTTTTTGCTGTTCAGCTAAAAATGACGACTTGCTCTTTCCTAAGGGCTGAGAACTGCTTTTGTTTCATGGCATCATGGAGATATCTTTCCAGCTTTGTTGCTCTTTATACTCCTCATTTAACCAATCAAACATAATTCTGCTTCATGTAACAATGCATTTAGCCCTTTCACAAGCACAAGCCCTTTCCTTGTGGGTAGGCTTTGTTTAACACCTCGTTTCTCAAGTGCATTTCAGATTTATCCCTTTGCTCTTTCCCGGGATATACAGGAGCCTCAACTCCTCCTGTCTTCCTAGCTCTGTGCATGCAGCTCAGCATCTCAAGAAGTCCTAATTTGCTGTAACAGAGGTAAGATTTTACTTAATACCACCAGTGTATTTTCCTGAGCTACAGTCCCTGCTCATCCTACAACACCACCCAGGTATCTTGGCATGGTCCAAGTTTGAGAAGTGTTTCTTTTCTGCCACCTTTAATTGAAAATGCGTTATCTAAAATACAGTTTGTCCTTCTTAACCTTTGTTATCTTCGTCCCTCATGAAATATGTCTCCCCATCTGGAAAACTGGTTCCACCTGACAGCATCCCTCTGTATTTTCCATCCACAAAACCTCAGTTCCACTGGCTCAAGAGATCTGGCCTTGAGATATGGCATTTGAGCTCTGATGGCCATGTACAACTGTTCATACCAGAATAATTGCAGTCTGAGCTGATGATTATATTCCAACCCATAAATATTTGTTATTAACAGGCTGTAACAGAACTCTTTCACATGGTAAAATAAATGAAAAAAAGATTTTTATCTATGCAGTACTCTTCAAATATACAAGTTTTAAGACAGGCTTTGAAACACACTTTAGTTTCAATTATTGTTAACTGCAAAACATGAAGGTCATAGCATGGATTATACATTTTCAAAATGTTTATTTAAGTAGCACTGATGACTAACTTAATTAGTCATAGCTGCAGCTATTTTTCTCCTGATTATTTCCTTCTCTCCATACATTTTCAGATTCAGGGCCTTTTCCCCCAGTATCCCTCTGCAGCATTTCTGTAATTCATTAATAGTAATGAAAATGCATAAAGAGCAAAGATTTTCAACTTTTATAGAAATTTTTCCATAATAGCATCACCAATCTGTGCACCAAATAAGCGAAAAGAAAAAAAAAAAAAGAAAAAAAAAGGAAAAAAAAAAAAAAGGACTCAGTCTGATTAAAAGTAGTTTTTAGAGCAAATTTCAAGAATCAACATCTATTTTGCTGATACCTGCCTTCAGGTAATGTTTGAAACTGCTGAAAATCAAATATGCCTGTTGTAAATAAATGTTATAAACAAACTTCTATAGTGTTCTACAGAATTTTCCAAGCTGAGAGTTTCCACTGCTGCTATAGCAAAAGTCACAGAAATTTAGAAAAAAAACAACACTGAAAAATAAAGTAGTGCAAAAATACAACTCTAAAAATGGTATATATAAATTAGAAGCAAACTTTCCAACATAGACCCCTATAAACTTCTGAAGACATTCTAACAAGTATGTAGGGGAAGAACAATAAAACAAGAAAAACAACTAACAGAACATTAATAAATCCACTTTTTTTTTTACTATGGCTTAGCTGTTCCCCAAAGAGCGAAAGGGCTGTGCTGCCATCTTCTGAAGGAAAGAAAGGAGAAGAGTTGTATTCTGAGGTTTCAACATCCAGTTAGGAACTTAGCAACCTAAAAACTTTATGTCCATGTACAGGCAAACATGGACTTTGTTGTCTTTTGCTTCTCAGGTTTCTTTTAAACATGGGCGTGATTTTTTTTAGAATTATTTAGATCTCATGTGTCTTGGAAAGCCTGACTCACTACTAAGAAATTTTACCCAAATTACGTGTTTTTAACATGCCATAGTATTGAGAAATAGAGAGAAGTATATAGAGATAGAGAGAAATTATTTGTTTGGAGACACAAGAAGAGTAAGAATAAAGGATAAAATTGGTTTTTTTTCTAAATACCCTCACATTTATGCTCCAATGAAGAGAGCAGAGAAGCTCAGTAACACATGGAGTAGGCAGCACAATATAACAAAGCATCTGCAGATAACTCCATCTCCATTTGCTGCTCTTTGGTTTTATAAGGAGTCGCAAAAATACTTTACACTTCATTATTTCCATAGTACCTATGAGCAAAGTGTACTCTGTTTTTTCATGTCAGCCAGCCAACCATTAAACTACCAGAAGTTAAATCTTTTAATATCTTACATTCAGTTCTGCAGGCTCCATACATAAAACAAGGGTGTGGGAGAACAAACCCTGCAATTACTAGCCAAAAGGAACAAAGCATACTTCTGCCTGCCAGCCTCTCTTACATCACTTGCAATGCTTCACAAATTCTATTTTTTTTATATAAAATGTTAAAAACATAGTTGAAGCTATAGCTTATAGCTTGATAGGGAATAAACACTTTCCTTCAGTAAGCATGACAAGGTAATGAACTATAACCACTTGTACACAAAAATAGTAAAAATAAAATAAATCACTGAGGCATTTTAAGTCATGTATGCACCAGAGCAAAGACAATAAACCATGAACAGTTTGTGCTAAATCTAAGCTGATCTGGAAAGAAAAGCCAAAAAGTTGGAAAAAGTTTTACATCTCTTGCCTACTACCAAAATGATACTCTCTTTACAGCACCCAGAGATTCAACTGCATATCCAGGTCAAGGGGGCAAGAAAGTGTGTGAAAAACAGCAGTGTGTAGAGTGTGTGCATGTGTATTATCTTTAATTTAATGAATTTAATTTAATTTAATGACAGAATTACTTGTCTGGTGCAACAAATCTGGGCTTTATGATGACATTAATTTGACCAGCACACAAGGATGCATAGAGAGAGCTCTGCTTTGTATCTTTGGCCACTAATAAGAGCATAGCTTTTTTTCCCCCACTCTGATTATTGGTATAACTGGACTCCTTTTTTACTTTAGCTTAAATTGTAAACATTTGCTTTTTAAGTCTTTTTGGCACAAAAGAACATCCTAGCAATAAATCATTGCAACATTATCTCCAAAAAGGAGGTAGTTTGAGGCTCTTGGGTGCAGATAAGAAAAGCGAAGGAAGTTAATGCATTTAAGCTAACTTGCTCTCCTTTATTTATTCGTGCCTATTGGTTCTCAATATTTTCCTTCTCCTTATTATATATAGCTGTTGGAATTAAAATTATAAGAAAAGAACATTCTGCCTGAAGGATTACAGGAGAAATGTGAGAACAAAAAGAAACAGTGAATCTGTCAAGCTCAGATAAAAAAAAACACTCAAAGAATTATGGGTGATACTTTGAATACTGCACAGAAAATTTAACAATTTTGTCTTGGGACGGTATTTCCTTGATAATAAAAAGTATCTGTAGTCATGTCAAATTGATGTGTTAACACAAATTACCATCTCTCACACTGCCTTCTCCACTGTCTTTACTCCACTCTTTAGAACAATCTTTCATACAATTGAGAAGTTTATAGCTCAAACACATAGAAAACATGAACAAATCTTTATATGAGGCTCAAAAAATTCACATCAAAAATGTATCTGCTTTGCTTTTGCTAATGAGAGGCAACAAAAAGGGAAATAGAACATGGCAAAAACTTACATGCAGAAAGATTCAGACTCTCTGAGGACTCTTAAAATATCTGATGCAAAATGTTTAGATATTAACATTAAACCTGAGAAGTAAACATAAAATACAGATCTATGATATGTAAAGAATATATCAAGGTTATGAAACAGCTCTTGGTTAGACCACTGTGATCAGCATTAACACCTTTAATATAAACAGCACTGAAAGATCTCCCACCACATCTTTGGCGGGAATGGATGCTGAAATACAAGACTGTAAATTTCATATACATTTCCAGTTTAAATGGTTAGTGAACTATAAATTGTATTTTCCCACTTCTTTTGGCTTATAAATATGTGAATAGTCAAGTAATATACAACTGCCTTACAGATATTGACATAATATTTATTGAAAATTTATAAATTGTGAATTTATTAGATGTAAGTTTTCTAGTTCAATGTTTAATTTATTATTTTAATTACATATTCAACATTACTTAATATTTTAAAATCAATAGTCACTGAGGGTGTTGTTTTTTTATTTTTCAATTTTGCTTTATTAAGCCAAATATAAAAGAACATACAGACCCAGAAAATCTGAGACAGTGAAGAGACTTGGCTTCTAAATGCAGTAAACCAAATACTCATACTGGCAGACTGATGAATGATAGATCTTAAACTATGATAAATTGGGAAGTATTCTTATAGTTTAGATTTTATGCACCATCTGTCTGCTTTGCAACCAAAGCTTCTGAACCTGAATGCAGTGACCACTGTCATTTACAAGAAATTGTTTTATCTGACTAGACAATACATTTTGATAATACAAATGAATTGGTTAAAAGAATTTTGTAAGAAATGAAACAAGTAAGCATAAATCTTGAGACATGGCAAAATTCTATCCAATGATTAATTCAAAATGACACAGATTTTCAGAGTTACTAAGAAGAAATGGAATAAAGAGGGCTTCATCCTTCTGTAAGGAATGTTCTATTTTCTATTGCCTTTGTAAGGAAGGGTCTCAAAGCATGCCAAACATGATCCAAGCTCTCATTGAACCTGAAATGCTGTATCTCTGTTAGCACAGGATTCTAACACCAGAAGAAGCCTTCAAAGTAGGACCTACAATCACCTCTGCTTTGAAGACGGGGAACTAAGGGCATATGTTTTCTGTACTATTTTCTTAAGAAATCATTGGCAAACTCAGACAGAACATATTATCTTCCACCATACCTAGGACCTTGAATAAGAGATCGCTCCTCGTCCCACAGGAAAGGGAGGCAAAAGAGTTCAGTTCCATGAATCTTTGAATTTCCTGATTATCAGGTAAGCATATCACATGTAAAGGAAAAGCCATCCACCTCCATGAAACAGAAAGAAACTTCCTAAATGTATAATGGCTGAAAGAGGGTGCAACACACCATACAGAACTTTTACTTGCAGCATTTTATGTGGCAGGTCTTTTTTCCATTATTTTTCTCCTATATTCACAGAACAGTATCTGTGTTTTGTTGATCAGCACCTGCCTTGGTTTCTGCTGGGATTGGGTTAACGTTCCTCCCAGAGTCTGGTACAGCGCTGTGTTTCGGATTTAGTGTAAGAATGATGTTGTAAAAACACTGGTGTTTTCAGTTATTGCTAAGGAGTGTTTATACTAAGGCAAGGCATTTTCAGCTTCTCATGCTCTGACAGCAAGAAGGCTGCAGGGGCAGAAGGTGCTAGAAGACACAGCCAGGACACCAGGCAAAAGGGATACTCCATACCACATGGTGTACCAGGGGAAAGCTGGCTGGGGGCATTGGTCAGCAGGGGGCTGAGCAATCGCATTGTGCATCACTTGTTCTGCATATTCTATTTCTTTCATCAATATTATTGTTTTCTTCCTTTTCTGGCCCATTAAACTGTCTTTACCTCGAGTTTTCCCACTTCTGCTCCTCTGCTTCTCTCCCTCATCCTGCTGTGGGGTGGAGTGTGCTGAGTGGTGTTTGGTTTCTGTCTGGGGTTATACCAGGACAGAACTACACAACATACAGAGGGTTAACTAAGCTCAAGAACCACAGAAGAACCTGGCAAACCTTTGCAGTTTTATATAGCCTAGCAATATGAAACCCCTTTCTATTCTTGGCTAGGTTTCCTTCACACAACCCTCTTAAAAAAGTTTAGAGAGAGAACACAAACTGTAGTACCTCTAAGGGGTATTCTCAAGGCTAGTTTTAGGCAGTGGAAACCAGGCTCTTCCTAGACTTTCTCTTAAGCCCTTGGAAAGACTGTGACTCCATAGAAGATGGTCACAAAAATATATTTAAACTGAATTTGTAATTGTACACATAAAAAAAAAAGAAAAGAAAAGAAGAAACAAAGCCCTGTTGAAACCAGTCACACACCTGCGCCCGCACCTGCCTGCTCACCACTCATTTCTAGCTTCATCCAGATAAATGTTCCTGTTCTTTCCAGTCTGCCCATGCTATAAACAACAAATATTACAAGCTCTGCCCCACTGTGAGTCCCCCAACCTTAATCTAAACCAATGTGTGAGTCCAGCCCCACTGACACTACACCACAGTAAAGACTGAGAACTAAAGTTATCTTGCAGGACAGAAAAGAAGATAACCACTCTCCACTAACCACACTGGTCAGGAAGATCAGCCTACCAAAACCAACACTTCTCTTTCAACTTCCTCCTACACATTTTGTCTTCTTTTTCTCCTATATTTCATGATTCACATCCCTAGGCTTAAGATGCAAATTGTGAATTGAAGTATTTTACATCTTCTTTGATGAATCTCCATACAAAATTTTCAAAGCCTTACCTAAATTCCCTCAGACCAACACAAATCTTCTCCCTTATTCATGTATCACCATCATGGTTTAACAGGGCAAGGAAGATCTTGATTTTCTGCAATTAAATTCAGGGTTAAAGGATGCCACAACCATAATCTAATTATGTTTGAGGCTAAAGTAATACAGCAAAGATCCATTAAAAAAAAAGTAAAAATCCCTAGGATCTATAGCACATACCTGAGCTGGAAGAGGAGCTTCAGAACTATTTATCTGATCATCTAAAGTCACTCAATTTGGAATTCTGTAATCCAGGGCTAAAAACATTCGTCAAAAGTATTTTGGTGGCAACAGCCATGTCACGTCCAGTACCATGTGGGAAACATATTACAATGAGTTATTGCTCAAATCCAAAATACCTCAAACTTTTCAGACTAAAAGTGAGCTGTGGAAGTGGTCTTATTTGCTTAAAGCTTGAAAAGCATAACACTGAAATAAGCTGACACTACCCTCATTTCCATAAACCACTGTAGCTACTAACTGACATTTTGCAAGTTAAGCAAGAGAGGAGTCAAATTCATACTGGCATTTCTACTGTCAGGCAAAAAAGTGTGAAGCGTGCTCAAACCTGCAGTCCCATCTACTGCTTGTCACCCTACCCCTGAGAAGCAAGTTCATGTGTATGTCACTTTCTCCTCCTATCTGTCTGTATCACATAGAGAAGGCACAATGCTCTGCATCTTCTCAAATGCTGTTTTATACTCTACAGTGAGCCTTTACTTTTTTAGAATAGTGTCTGTTTCATGGAAACCATCGGGCTGGAGCTCACCTTCAAAACAGCTGCCATGTGTTTAGGTAGCAGCTACACTTGTGTTTTCAAACAAACAGAATACCTGAACTTCTTTGGCAGAGATTCAGCAGACTGAAATATGCATTATTGCACCTCCTAACTTTTTGGATGGCAACCAAAAATAGACTTCTTGATGAGTTCTTCCTCCTAGGAACTTTACTTTTGAAGGAGGATATATTTTCTTACAAACATGAGGTTCCTCCAAACAACAAATGCATTAAAAAAAAAAGGAATAACAAAGTGAGATGGCTTATATTGTTTTGGAAAGCTTTAAAATGTTTGATTAGATCTGCTTTGGAGAATATTTAATCTGTGGCAGAACAGTGTCTTCTTCTAACTTTCAGGAATTGAATTAAAATGGAATGTGACCTCTATCTAACAGTTCCAGGGAAAAACAATACAGTTTCTATCAGAAAATATAACTTAGTAGAATTAAAATAAAACCCTCACAGGTTTAATAAAGGATGGAAAAAAATGATATCCACATCAAACTCTCCAACTCATGCTTCAAGAAACTGCACAGGCAGATTTTGCTCAGAAAATTCTGAGGACATTTCATCTCAAATCAAGACTTAATCGATTGATGCTGCAAGGTCTCTTTATGTGAAATCATTCTTTAAAGGACAGGCTGCAAAATATTTGCTAATAGTCTATGAAGTTCTGTGGCTAATTAAAGAAAGTACATTTGTCAAATAAATTAAGTGATACATTATCATTTGCCTTCTCAGTAATCTATAATGTGTCTCCAATATATCAGCATGAATTAAAGGAGCCTTTGTTACAGCTAGTAAAAACCTCAATTGCTCTTCTGAAGAAAAGTCAGAGATTCTATTTTTTATCCACTCCTAACAGGACACTGTACTTAAGCTATGTATCATATACTTCTTTCAATCAAAAGTCCCTTAAAAAAGGAAAGTGAGATATTAAATAGAAAAAATTTTATTTTTATCATTTTTTAAATTTGAAATAGACAAGAAATAGCCTTATTTTTTTATTTGTATTTAGTCATACTTTGGTAAAATTATACTTTCCACTGAAAATCATTCTGAAGGTTTTCAAGTTAACTCAACTTTAAGCTATTTAATCATTATTATTCTGGGATTAAAAGAAAAACAAACCAAACAACCCATATCCTTACAAAATTAATTTAAATGTCTTTACTATTTCATTTTTCTTTTTTTTTTTTTTAACCATAAATGCCTGCCAGAAAAATAAGTGAATTTTTAAATGAAAGCAAATGTAGGTAATTGCATCTATTAAGTGTTTACATAACTTCTCCTGGAGTCTTTCTTTGGACCACCTAGCTTGTGGGGCTTTTAAAAAGCTAAATTGCTTGAAATTAGTAAAGTTATTTTTCCATTCATGCATCTGTCTCAGCTGAGAAAAATCATTCAACAGCGAGCACTTGACAGCACAGCCACTTTCCCCATTAATTGTCGACTAAGACAAGAAAATTGAATTTTTGTCTGCTGAAGTTTAGGCAGCGGTTTCTTGGGTAGAACACCCTGAGCTGCTGTCAGCTGCTCAGTTTCTCTAAGCTGCAGAAGTGAACTGGCATACCTATACCTGCTGCTGACAGACAGCTCCTCTGAGACGGAATGGCAGCAGGTTAGTTCCTCTAAGCATTCCACAGGGCAATGGCAGCGGCTCCACAAACACTGCCTAATCGCTATTCTGCTCCCAAAGGTGTTGCAGCTGATTGATACGCTAAAATTTCATTCTAGATAGCGATAAAACCCCAAGCTATCACACAATTCTATTTGCTATCCTTACCCAGCAAACGTTTTGCCCAACTCAGACTGTCAGCTCCATTTCTAATCACTGTACAAGTAACGTTAAGTAAATGTGGCATTTGGAACACTTGATGCTTTATACAAAAAAAGCAGAAATCCCCACTTATTTATCTTCCTCTCAATCTTAGGCACTAAGGGATGCATGTTTTGTCAAATGTATGGAGAAAATGTACATCTAATAAAAAATGAATAATTTCAGTCACGCTACTGACCTGACTGGCAGAGAAGTGAGTTCGCTTGTTACTCGTTTAAAAAAATGCTAAACTTTGTCTTATGAAAAAGTCCTTAATACCTAAACTCCTGTCCCCCCAAATATCTACCAGATCTCTGATCTGCTCTAATGAAAATTTCTCTTCTTGAAAGACAGTTAATTTACACATGTAGGAAGTCAATCCCAGAACAGTCATGAGTACACTTAAATAGATATCTCCTTCTCTCTTTGAAAAAAAAATATTGAAAAACTACATTCTCCGATTTACTATCAACTCTTTGATAGGTACAAAACTCAAGTGATACAATCAATCATTCCTGATTAGTTTCTGATAAAGAGAAGCATGGAAAAGTACCAAAAATGTAAAAAAAAATATCCAGGATGTTCTGCTGAGCCATTAATCCATTAGTCACTTTTTTATTTTATGATCAGTAAATTCTTACATTCTTACAGGGACAGAAAGACAGAAAGTAGAATTTTTTATTTTTTTTTTAGTGATACAAATCCAATGATAACACACTCTGGAGAATATTTCCATAGAATTAAAGAGCATCATGGGAAAAATGCTACCAGTAGTACCCAGTATTCAAGCTGGATTTATCATCAGAGGAGTCTCAGAGGAAAGGCATCAGTTAAGACAACACTGTACAAACTGATGGAAGAAGGACTAATTCAGGGCTACTGAACACACCTCCAATCTAGGAGGCCTCTAAATTATCAAACACACAAGGAAAAGAAAATTCTCTGAATTACTATTATAAACTTCTCCTGTTAATAGTTTACTTTAAGCAGTGTTTGCAGAGACTATATACGAAGCTGGAGAGACCTTTGAACCTGACCTGTTTATTGCCTCTTCTTCTCTGCCACAGAAAATTGTGTTCCTAAGCCTCTGCTTGAGCTATTTGAAGGTAAAAGAGACATGGTATGTCCTATGTGACAGAGGGTGATCATCTTGCTACCATACTTGCTTGATTCAAGTAGCATTTCTCTTGGAAACTTACAGCTTTCTTACAGAATTTACAGTTCTCTACCAGTCTGAATCCCCTAACTGGTATTCACTGCAGTCTAAGTCATCAGATCCTATAAACATAAGTCATTAGATCCTATAAACATTCCTCATTCAATAAAGTATTTATGATCCACTTGATTACACTGTCGTCCTATTCAGAAAAGAAAACTCAGAGCAGTCTGATTTGGGCATTTTTTTTGGACTCAACATGTTGAATGTTACACCACCAAAACTATTTTAGCTCCACTCCACCATTCCTCATTCCCCAGCTCACAGCATTACGCCAATACAAGGCCTCCACATACAAATGTTTACTCTTACTTTGGATGTTTAGACATAAGATTAGGCCTCACTCCCCCACAACAAATATTTTGTTTTATTAGTAATTGGAAAACATTCCTAGATAGGGACAGTTTCAAGTGAACATTTTTGATAATACAGTATTAGGCATTGCATCAAATGCAAACATAATTATTTGCTCAGTTTTATGGCTATTTATTGAAAAACAAAATGTGACTGTCCGTAGCAGTAGAACTACCTGAAACATTACCTCTGTGACACAAACACTGTTGTGCAAGTGCAGTATCACATCAGAGGAAAACATCAGAAGTCAAAGAAAGAATATTTAGGAAAAAAAGCAGAAACAGACATTTGGGTACTTTCAATTGGTCAAACTTCAGTGTTCCTCACACACAAAAAAAATCTTCATTAATTCTACTGATTCTCTGAAGCACAGATCTTTTTGGCAAAAGGTTATCATAACATGAGTAAGATACTTTTAAATTTGACCATAAAAGGAGGTGCTATTCCTGCAAATCCACACATTTAAAGCTTCTACACACTGCAGCCATGTTAGCTGCTTCCAGATATTTGGAGGGCAAGAAAAGAAATATCAGTGGGAACCAGAGTTCTGGAAAAACCTGAAACACCAGAAATTTTTGCAAGGCAAAACCACAGTTTTGGCCAGGATACTCATAATGAATGGCTGATTGCATGATGACAAACTCCTTTAGACGGTGTCACCAGAGGATGATTTTGTGATACTTTAACTAATGATAGATATGTGAGAAACAACATAGTTAAAGGGCAAAAATATTTTAGTGATAGGAACTGCTAAGCAGTAGTCTGAGAAAAGTAAAACAAAATAATGGAAAACATAAACATGTACAACAAATATGTAATAATACAAAGTAAGTTTAGTACATTTATTGTAACAGAAGTCATAACAGAAATTAAACATCTATGGCCTACTCTCCTTTCCTATCAGCAAGGATCCAGAAACCACTGGCTTTTCTCTGCCATTTTTTTTCAATTGCTCTTGTTTTTCTATGGCTTACTTCAGGGAATGAACATTAACAAAGCACATTTGTTAGTGAATGTGTCAGCTTCAAGAAACACACGGAACAGAAGAATTAATGGGTTTGAACCTTTCTGTGGTCTTTGGCCCTTATAGAGAGATGAAACCAAAAAGATCTTGTGCTGCCAGCTCTAGAGGTAGACATTCTGGCAGCCCTCTGACCCAGGTGAAACACCTGGTCCTCAGGCCCAAATGAAAGCTGAAAGGATAGCAAAGTTTTGCAAATAAACATATGATCTCCCATAAGTAATTAATATGATTGCCTTAAGCAGATACTAGTCCACATGGATTAGCTGATTTAAAATATCAAGATTAACTCCTAACTTTCCAGAAAGTCAGTTATTAATTTGTGTGAGCTTTGGTCACCACAGACTAGGCTTTGCTTAAACTGCTTCCCAGCTGTCATTCAACTGTATTTTATTTACAGACTATTAACACAAGCTGTCCAATATGCACATTTTATTAGCTGGAGAGTCAAGGCTGAGTCTTCTTGCCAAGAATACCTTGAACCCACCTGTCAGTCACAGCATCTGGCAGCTTTATTTGCATTATATTTATATGTACATCAGTCCTAAACCTGATGCCAATGGAGTTTTGTTATATTGCATGATCAATCATAACTTAAGTGGTAGCACACCTCAGCTATTTGCAGATTAATTCTACCAGAAAGAAATTTCTGCTCAAAGGTTAAATAAATCATGAAGTATTTATACCTCACTGCAACTACCTCAGCCTATGTAAGCCCAGTTTCATCTGCCTTGTCGTCTTCAAAACAGGCATACTGAAGTGGAAAGATTGTAACAGAAAAGAAGTAGGGTGAAATTAATTTTGCCATCTGTAAGAGGATAAAGCAAATTAAAAAAAAAAATAAATCCCCAAAGTCCATAGTATTTGTTCTATTTCACATATATTTTGTGCTGGCCCCCATCCCATGAAAGTAATTTCAAGTCCAGGAGCAAAGCCAGGGTTTTTTTTAAGACATTTTTTATTGTCTTCTACCTGCCATCAGACTGCAATAGCAAGTGCTTAACATAAAATTGCACAGAGGAAGAAGAAAACTCATCAAATAATTATTGGAAAAAAAATTAGTGTATTTTTTTTGCAGTTTGTTGCTTCATTGGATATAATTTAACTGGGGGACAGTCAGCCAACTCTCACTCTAATGATTCTGGTCCTACAAGTAATTTCTTTTGTGATTAGGAGTCTATTCATATCAAATGGACTTTATTATTGCATAAATAATTCAGCAGCTCCCAAAGCAAAAGAGTAAATAAGATAAAAACACATCCAAGTAAATTCCCATCCCTCTACCAGCCTGCCTGAGCTGCTTCTTTCCCTCCCATAACAGAACACGAATGATTTTGTTCTTCTCCAGTGTCAGAATTTTCCATATTTGATGACCTCTTTGAGGACTGCTGGTAGGCAGAAAAGGTTAGAGAACTTGAGAATCTTCTATTCCCAGAGAAATTTCAGTTTCCAAGGAAAACAAGTATCTGTCACCTCTCTTAACAACTGTCCTGTAGAGCTACTTGGCTTGAGTGTTTCCAAACAGTTTATAAATCAAGATGAAGTTCATAAAAACTCTTGATTCTTTGGCCCAACATCAGGAACAGAGTGCTTTCTGGAAAGTGCTCTGCAATTCTTGACTGGAAGTACAGAACCATCTTAAAGCAATGACATTTAATGAATTACATGCATAATGTTTAAAGTAACAGGCTGCATTTTACACACAATTCAAATACCATGACTGTGTCAATAGATGGTAGCCTGTTAGTTCTCAGCAGTGGACAAGGCATACTGTGCCTTAATGACTCTTTAACAAGAGTAAGAAACAGCCAAAAACAAAGAAAACTAAAAATAAAATTAATGCATCTATGTTTTTTCCTAATTTGTATTGCCAGAATTCCTTCAAAAAGTGCACTGTGAAATAACACTGTAGTATGGGGTATTTTTAATGCAATAACATTATTGCAATAGATTCCACTGCATTATTTGGCCACTAAGTGTTCTTCCAGGAATAAAAAAATGATTTTTCACACACAAATGGACCAGAAAGTGAAATTCTATTTACTCAGTTCTTCTTCTCTGCCACTGTTGTAAGGCCAAAGTCAAAGTAACCTCTCAAGATATACACCACTGAACAAAAAAACATTATGGGGGTATGGCAACTAGTCCAGAACAACCGATTTCTGCTCTTCCCAGAAAGAAGAAGCTCTTTTAAAAAATTTAAGCAAGAATAAAATCAAAACTGTCTTTGGAAACAATGTTTACCATACTTATTACTTCATGTTAGACATATTTTCTTTTCTTAACAGAGCTATTTTGTGGATGAATGGCAAAGCATCAGGCACTGATATTTTCCTGTTTAACACAACAGAATGTTTCCAGCTGCAGCTAGCAGAACTCATGCACCACATCTCCCTAACTGATCATAATCAAAACCAAAAGCTTCCAAAACCTCATTTCTCTTACATACAGTTTACTGAGAGAAAATATACCCACAGGCAGGGCCCAAGAAGACGACTAAACAACCCCAAGTTCACTCGAGCTGATCCTAAGTGCATGCTTGTATTAGGCCTAGCTTATAACACATCTGTCACAGAAAGTATTGCAAATCTTTAACAGCTGCTTCCTCCATCTCTGCCCTTATACATGTACACAGTGCTGGGCAAGTTCTTCTATTGTTGGACTATAATTAGTACTGAAATGACCTGCTCCATTCCAATCCCATTAAATATAAAATCAGTTAACACCTTGTCTTTCACCTGGCACTTACAGTGAAATTTAATATTGGCTCTGATTATTCTTTACTAGGCTGCTGATCTTCAGCTACTTTCCTGGATGTTACCCAGTGCCTATGACATGCAGAAGACATTCTCTGATGTGTATGTCAAAATCTGTGCCTGTTAGGCCATCATCTGTTATATTCTAGGGCAATGAATTTCTGTGCTAAGAGACAAGTTTTGTCTCACTATCACTGTTACTTAAGAAAGGAAATTTTCCAAAGACAATGAATTTCTTAAAAGCTCCTCCCCTCTCTCCCTCTTCACTGCCTGCTTGGCTCATAGAAGATTTTGTCCATGGGAACTGAACTCCTTGTAACCATTGACTCAACACTCTATCCCACCCCTGCCATTCCAGCACCTTCTGTGCTCCAGCATCCCTGGAAAACAACAAAAAACCCCCCAGCCAGCCAGCCAACCAACCAAAAAACTCAACCAAACCAAAAGAAATCATTGCTCATTTGGAAAAGTCTAACAAGTGACCAAGTCTTGTTTTTTTGTTTTTAATTAGAATACCATGGAGCTGTAAATACAAAAATTATTATTACCATTCTCCAGAAGAAAAACCCCAAACAAATGTCTATCATTCCCCAAACATTTTGATGACTCAAGCCATTTTCCCTTGGAGATGGTGCCAAGAGACAAAATCTGTGCCTACTCAGCCTGATTTTGCTAGATCTATGTGCTGTGAATTCCTGGCAGGACTGTGTGATAGAAAGCTGAGTGATCAAATATCAACAAAATAATTTGAAACAACAAAGCTGTGAGGGACAAATTGTACTTCTAGCACACAGGATTCACACAGGTTTAGTAGAGGTCAATGATACTCTTGGATGTTGTTACCATGGGAGGATTTCAAGTGATAAGGAAACACTCATTTTTGGTGATATTTGTGTGGGACTAGGGTCTTGGTGAGACTTGGGTCTTCTCCTAAAGAACCTCTGTAGGCAGTAATATTTTCTAGGTTGTACTCACTGCCAAGTTTGGCTTTTGAGGCAGTACAGGATGCTGCTGCACATCTTCACTAAATCAAGATCAAACAAAATCCAAAGCCAGTGGATGGATGTGTATGATATTCTGCTCCCTATCACTTCACATCAAGTGAGGCTCATACATGCCTGGAAACGGTTTCATCTATATAAAGGGCAATGCTTAAAATACAGCATATTATTCAGTTTTCTTGAGTAATGAATATTTACTGTTTTACAAAAAGCAGAATATTGAAGCTGATTTGATGACTAACCATGACTTTCAAGAGAAATGAGGCAATTTGGGAGTTTTGGAAGGGGCTCATGTTTGTCTGTTTTAGATTTTGATGCTTAAACACAACATTTGATAGAACCCAGCTAGCTCTCTCTTCTTTGTGGCTGAAGACAGTAACATTCACTCCCAGATATACAGCCACAAGGCTCAGGGTTGAAGGAGCTGCAAAGAAAACCACTGTATGCTGATATGTCATGTATCTTCCCAGTTTGAAACTGACAGATAGGAAATGTCTTGCACAGTAATAATGTGGAATGTAGAAACATTATTTTTCTTTGAATATGCTATTAATATAAATATATATATATAAAAAAAAAAGTAAAAAAAGTAAGACACTTGTCTGAAGAAGTAGGGACCCAAACTTGAAAGCCCAGCCAATATTCATGCTGCCATGAAATAATGATTACCTTTAAAAATAAAAAAAGAACCAAAAATAAAACGAGACTTTTCACATAAAAAAAAAAAAAGAAAAAAGTTAAAGGCACTTATCTTCTTCCTTGAACCTTTTGCTCCTCAAAACAAATCATGGTTTTTCTAGCTAAATCATACACATCATGCCAGACATTAACCCCCTGTACACTAAAATGGCTCCCATTACTGGAAACCTCTCAGCTTCCTGATGTTTAACTGCTTGTTTCACAAATTGCAAGATGATCCAGAAATATCCCAAATTAATAGCAATAACCTGTTTCCAGTAAGACCAAATGAGTAAAATGGAAAAGACAGAAATGAAGGCTCTAGAGTGTGAACACCAAAAAAATTCTTCTGTATAAACTCATCTCCATGTATCCCAGTAACTGACTGTGGTTAGAAGACAGGTTTCCATCTATAATATTTTTCCTACCAGCAGTCCCTACTTCTACAAAGAAGAAGGAAAATAAAGGGGATACTTAAAATAAATACATATATATCCATACCTATATGAATATACGCACACTTAAAACAAACCTCGGAATTTCTATAATTTAATTCCAGCAAGAAACCAAAGCTTTTCCTTGTAATTTTGCAGAGACCACATCACATGTTTTAACAGGATTGTGTGCAATCAAGTGACATATCAAAGCAGTTCAACATCAGACATAGAGGTAAGCAGCCTGAAATATACTCCAGCAGCAACCACTTGCTCTTCTGAAAATGGGCAGTGCACGTAAGGAAAATGGAACAAGCCAGGAAAAGAAAAATGTTCTTCTTTTCATCATCACTCCTAGATAGTAAGTCACATGAGGAGCAGCTGAGGGGGCTGTGTTTGTTTATCCTGGAGAAAAGGAGGCTCAGGAGAGACCTTATCACCCTCTACAACTCCCTGAAAGGAGGGTGTAGCAGACGGGCATCAATCTCTTCTCCCAGGTGACCAGTGACAGAATTAGAGAACATGGCCACAAGCTGTACCAGGGGCATTCAGGCTGGACATCAGGAAGAATTTCTTCATGGAAAGGATGCTTTAGAATTGGAGCTGACTGCCCAGGGAGGTGGTGAAGTCATCATCCTGGAGGTGTTCAAGAAAGACTGGACATGGCACTTTACGCTATAGTTTAGCTGACAATGTGGTTGTCAGTCAAAGGTCGAGCTTGATGATCTTACGGGTCTTTTTCAACCTAAATGATTTTGTGATCTCAATTTTTTTCTACTGTTACATCTAAATGATGACTTCCCAGGTGAAAAATACCTCTCCACCCATCTTGCTTTGTAAGACTGTATGTTTGTCTTAAATGGTACTGCATCATACAGTCCATGCCCAGAAGAGACATGACTTCAAGGCTGTACTGCCTGAATGAAAAGCTTTTAAGGAAAGGACTTTCTGGAACTGAAGAAGTGCCATGAACTGAATGTTATTAAAAGCAACAATGGTGGACAAGAAACTTAAAACTAACCACTTTACTCAATGACAGCACATCTGCCAGAAAACTAAACAGAAGCTGGAAAACAAAATAAAACTCATATATCATGTTAAAAAAAGAAAAAAACATAGCTACTTAACAGAAAGAATGACTGCTAAGGACTTTGTAAAATCACATTTCCAAACATCAGCCAGATAATCTGCTTTGAGGGTCTGACTAATTGGAAAACAGCATGAAAAGCAGCTATTACATATTTTGTATCCAATTCAAAAGAGCATTCTGAAACAGTATTACTATTACTCAGCCTTTCTAGGAAGAAGGATTCCTGAAATCGTAAGTGTTTCAACATCAAGCCAAAGCAGTAGTTACCAGGGGTAACTACAATTCAAATTTTGAAGTGAATTGAGTTATGTGCCCATAGATACAAGAAAGTTACAGAAAGAATCCTCTTCAGAGTTCCATTTGAAAACAGGCAAGAAACAGTATACTCAGGTGTCCTAAGTATAATTAAGGTGTGTGCTGCAGGTTTCTAGAAGTAGATCTCTGTGGTCTAGGTATGAACAAGGTTGTTATACACAATAATACATGAAATGTCATCAGCTTCCCCTCAAACATGAAACTGAATATATAGTTAAGAGGAGCCCCAAAATCTCATCCCATTTAGTTTGTTTTATATCAGCAGAATGTAGAAGCTGGAATTTCTTCTAAACCAGAAGGATTTATAAAATTAAATGGGATTAAGCAATAGGAATGATAAAAGTAAAATTAATGAAATGAAAGATGAAAATGAATGAATGAATGAAACGGCTGCTAAACAGTCAGGCCTAGAAAGAATATCCTCAGAATTAGATAAATACAGCCTTAAGTATTATAAAATATGAAATTTTAACGTTTTTTTCTTAAAGCTTCTGGGGTTTGCAATTGAGGAAGACAGGGTGAGACCTTACAATCAGTAGCTCAGAAAATCATCTTCTCTTACATTCAACTTTTACTTGTGTTTTTAGACCATTATGATTTAAGAAAATATCAATTTTCACCTGTTTTTTAATGGCTTTTTTCCTGCAAAGGCAATTTTTCTCTCCCTACAGTTTCTATCTATTGAAAGCTGGGTGGGGGGAAAGGAAACCCATTCTATGTTATATGGAGAAATGAAGCTAATAAAATTTTGCAGTATTCTGGGATTTCAATGTAATTGTCCACCAAGCAGCATTTACTGATCCTATTGAATCTTTCTTTTGTGCTTCAGTCCAATAATGAGGCAGATTTAAAAAAAAATAAATCAAAAAACAACAAAGAAATCAAAACATCTCACACACAAAGCACAGCATATTCCAACCAGAAGGGTAAAACCTAAGTACACCCAGACTCATTAGAACAGTCTCATTAGTGACTGGGCATTGTAAACCTGAAGATTTGTTTACCACACCAGTGATGTTCTCCAGCAGACTTAGGAGGACCTATAAACTACCCAGGACTTTAACAGCAGAAATATTTCAATTTCACTAGAAGAATTAAATTATTCATAACTAATAACCATTATTGGGCAGTGTTCTTTTCATCTTTATCTATAAACCTGTTTTCTACAAATATATTACTTTAGTGCATTTTCTGATTGTCTAGAAAAAGCTATGACTTCTATGAAACAGTTGCCTTTGAAATTCATCACATATGAATGGTTCTTTAAGCCACATCAATTTTTCTACTCTTAGACAAAGCTTGAATAAAAATCAACCCACAAAAACAGCAAAGAGTAAATATTATCATGTGTACACACATATTCAGTTGTTACTTAGAGTGCCAAGATAAGGAAGAAAGGCACCCCATGGACTCAAAATATCACATTACTGAAGGACTCAAAAGTCCCCCTTGGATTACCAAATCTGGTAAAGTGAGGAAAAAATCCCACCTGTTTATGTCAAGGAATACATATAGCGGATACAATCTGCATGGTTACAGGAATAGCAGACTAAACTGTGAAAGCTCATGCAAAGAATTGCATGAAAGCTCATGGAATTTCAAGATTTTTTTTTTAAATGGGATTTTTATCTGAATTTTAATTTTGTTTCTTTACAAAAGGAAGACCTGTGGCCTGAGGAATGGGTATAAGGTCTGTGTTGTGAAGCTCCTCAGGAGGTAGTTGCACAAAATTGCAGGAAAACACATGGACTGCAGAAGGATGCCTGGGCAACTACTGATGCTTCAGAGCTGATACCCTGCAAAGTGAAGAGAAAGCACACAGAAAAATCTCAGTATCCTTAAGGTGAGATACAAAACTGCTGGGAAAAAGGAGATGCAGACTTTTTCACCCTCAGGAATCAGAAATCCGTGGGAGGGAAGTGCAGCCCTTTAATCAGTGGTAAGACTACACTATTCTGAAGTAGTCCTTCATAAATATGGATTTGCTAGGCACACTTCAGAAAAAAAATTACGCAAACTTTAAGAGAAGGGAAAAAAACAACACATGGCAAAACCCCAAACAACAAACACAGCATACAGTTCTAACCTCAAAGATATTCTCAGGTCATTTTGTAGTAATCAGTCACACTAAATCATATCAGTCTCTCTAAAAAAAGAAGAGTTTTAAAGTACAAAATTAGAATCCTTACCTTTAAACTCCAATTCATATCTCTAATATTTCAGGGTTAAATTGCAAGTGTCCTTTGTACCCCACAACTCCCTGATTCAGGTGATTCATGGTACAGAGCTCAACCTCAGCCCTGGAAGATCCAGAAGTCTGCTTCACCTGAATAAGATCACCAGTGCTGGAAATTTCTAAGCATGTAATAAATAGTGATTGCTTCTTAATCACTGCCACAATATTTGATGCTTGCACTACATAATGCAAGACCTTATGGAGAACTGTCAAGTAAAGCTGTAGGATCCAGCTGAAGCTTCATTCATGGATGTGTATTTATATACAATGAATATATTTATATATGGAGAACATGAAGTGCTCCATATATACCACAGTATTAATGCTGTCAATTAAATTTTCATCCAGATGTAGCCTGTATGTATTGACGCTCACATTGGACTACTGACAAGTTTCCCAATTACTCCACTGAGGTGAACTGAAGCTACCCAACAGAAGATACATCAGAGAAGAAGATATATCATCCTGTCTTTATACACTCCATGCCCAGAGGCAAACCAAGAAACTCCCCTGTTCACTCAGTCTGCTAATGTCTCTGCAAAGCCATCAGAGAGGACCACCATGTAGCTAGCAGCTGCTTCTTAGACATCTTTAAATGAAAGATTTTCCCTTTTTTAAGGTAGAGGGATGGTAAACATGACTAGAAATAGTCTGAAGAGTCCAAGCACCGTGGGAGGGAGCAGAAGACATGGCTGTGCTGAGAGGTGCATCCAGCTGCTGAGCCTGCAGGTGCATCTGGAGTAGATGGACAGGATGAAAAATTGGAGGTGTTCCTGTCCTGGATACATTTGAATAATGAGGGAAGTTTGTAAAAATAAATCAGAGAAAAACATGCTTGGATAAGATAGGTCTAGAGCAAAATAAGACAAACGGGAATCAAATCACAGTTGATATCTCAGTGATGTGAACAGGAAGCAGAAATTAGAGACCCAAAAAGAGAAAAAGCAAACTATGAATAAAACCTGGCATTGGATCTAGTGTCAAAAATTATGAACAGCTAGAAAAAGTGACAATAAGAATGGCAAGTGTGAAAGAAAACAGTCCAACTTCAAAAGAGTAGGACAAACATTAATAAGGGAATTGGAAACTACCATATAACTTTTCAGTTCCCCCAAAAAATCTACATCTGATTTGGAATAATTCACACCACAGTTAGGAGAGCCTGAAAAATAAACATGAATATTACAAACCACAACAGAGTAAAATTCACTATCTTTTCCAGAGATTGTGAATTATAAAGGCTCCAGATATTCAGAAGAATGGGGTGGTAAGGAGAAGCATTTCGCAGGTGCAAAACAGATACTTTCCTAAACTTAAACACATCCAACTTTCCATCCCTTCAGCAACCAAATGCAAACACGAATGCTGTAGGTCTTGAGCAGGGCACTGTGGAAGATAAAAATAGTTCTGCCTACAACAAACACTTGTCTCTACAGGCTCGTAGCACGGCAGTTGAGAAGCACGAGGCGCGCTTTCCATTTCCTAGCAGAACTCCACTTCGTGTACTCAGCCACTTGCAGATTAAAACTAGCTGTCTTACAGCTGTGCAGCTAGTGAGAGGATTAAGGGAACTCATAAAATCCTTGCAAAGATACTTGTCAGTTTAGGATTCTCCAGATACAGCTCATCCCCAAAAAAGCCACAGTGTACAACACATGGCAATATGAAAGACAGAGAAGAAGAGGGAAAAAAATTTGCAAAATGCCCATAATTATACAATACAACACATGGCAATATGAAAGACAGAGAAGAAGAGGGAAAAAAATTTGCAAAATGCCCATAATTATACAAATGTATATTGTGCATATGCAAATATGTTCTATTTCATATCAACTCTAAAGCAGCATACAGGAGGGGGGGCATTAGAGAATTGTGCTGCAGAAGGTTTAGTGGAGATACAGGTGTTTGAAATAAAAAAGAATGGCTCTCTAAATGTTAAATTGGGAGAAGAAGAAGCAAGAGCAGACACCAAAGAATGAGTCCATGTTCTTACCAATGTGCATGACCATATACATTCTCTACTGCTACTGCAGAGAATGTCAAAATTCTTTTTTTTTTTGGTCTTGATGAAGTGCTGTCACAACAGCAGTCCAGTGAGATAAAAGGGCACTCAAAACTGCAGTCACACTTCAAGCTCACTAACCATTCTGTTATTCTCTGATAGCTTCCATTTTATTAGAGAAATGTTTCCACATGGAAATGACTTATGTGTGCAAGGAGAAGCCTCTCTCCTGAAGAAGATTATAGCAATATATCAAAGAAAACCCCAAAGAAAACATCTGGTTGGCCAAAAGAACAGAGTCTGTCCTAATTCAACCTTTATTTTATTTTTCCTATTTATTTTTAATGGTAGAGAGATGCATACAAAAGATAGGAGTCAAAAATTGCAGCGAGAAACAGCAACAAGGAGCACTGCAAGGAAAGAAAGGTTAATTACAGCACAAGAAAAGATGCAAAGAATGTGAAGAATGTCAGCAAGCAAATAAATCAATAATCTACAGTCATCATCTACATTCCTGAACTACCTTGAAAGCATGGATATCTGCCCTTAACATTCTTGACAACAGTAGAGATTTTCAAGGAAGACCCCCCCTCTGCTGCGTGCTTAGTTCCTGCCAGCACCCTTCTGTCAACAACTGATTATAAGGGAACCTTTCCAAAGGGAGTCTGTTTTACCTCTTACAACACTTTTGTTAACACAAGCTTGTGAATATTGGGACAGCCCAGAAAAATTAACAAGCCAAAATTAACGCTGTGATCATTGCACTTAGTTGAAAAAAAACCCCCTCAAGGTCCTTGTCAAACAATTGCAGAAGTGATGCACTACATTTCCTCCTCAAGACTGCTCTCTAAAACACACTGGAGCCTAGCAGCTCATATGGCATAACAGCACAGATCAATAAAGCCACAGACTAATGTGGTTTTACAGATGTATTTCTTCACAATGGTATCAACGTACTATAAAATAAGAGTTTTACAGAGGAAATGGAAGCTGAGAGAGAAAAGAGGATCTAAAAGTCAAGACTTCACAAGTTAAGTTACTTAAGTTACTTAAAAAGTAAACAAAAAATCAAAAAACAATGACAAATAAAACCCCTAGCATATATACCAACAAAAAAAAAAAACCACCAAAAAACCAAAAAACCCACAATCAAGCCCAAACCTTGAAAAGAAAACCCTAATCCCCCAGTACATGTGTACAAGTCTATGCCCTCAATAAGCTGACATAACAGAAGTGAACCTGAAGAGAAAAACCATGGAGGACCTTAGTGACATGTACCCTTTATATGTTTTGTGGAAGGCTACTTCAGACTCACTCTAGACTAAGTCCCACGAACTGAGCTTCCAGTAGGGTCAAGGTAAATAACCTGGTTTAGTTTCATCCATAAGAGAATCTAGATCAAGCTGGGGTGCAACCCAAAACATCATAAATGGGAAACAACAGGAATACATTTCAGAAGTGCAATCCTGAGCCAATGCCAACACAGATTTACTTAAAGTTGCAATATGACTCTGATGCTATATATAAAAAGTTTTGTAAGCCCAGTCTCAAACAAACAACAACAAAGAAGAAAGGAAAAGGATGATTCCACGAGCACTGCTGCTTAGAAGACCACTTTCATCTATAAAACTCAGAAGTTATTCTCCAAAAATTGCTTTGCCACACAAAATGTGCAAAACCCACAACAAATCATCATAGAGAATAATTTCTAAATTGGACATGCAGAATGCTTTTGCAACACTTGCTTTTGCAAATGAAGCTGATACGATACAATTAGGTAGCTGGGACCATCTTTTCATGTTACTGAAGAAATTTCTTAATGAAGTGTAGCAATTAAAACAAGACTATTTTCAATGTCATTTTACTTCCAAAGTGGGGGGAAGATCTCCACCCCCAACTGTCCTCAATAGGTTTTGTGGTCATCTTAAAATAGATGCAACTATATTAAAAAAAAAAAAAGAAAAAAAAAGTGTGAGAGAAAAAACCTAGTGTACCTGTATGTTGTTCTTCAATCCAAGCCTGCAGATACATGAAGAGGAGTAGACCAGCTACTCCAAACAGCAGTACAGACACGAATACTTGTCTTAGGTTCATGACCCTACAAGGGGGCTTCTCTTCAACTTTCAGAAGGACTCATTGCTCACTTTTCTGAAGTCTTCAGCATTCCTGCTGCTTCTTTGGTATCTTCCCCAGAGATGCCAACCTGAAACAACAAGAGAGGGAGGTTGTTCTCGTGTTACATTTTTTTCTTCACCAGAGACTGTGTTAACAACATATTACATACAAGCTGGAACTCTCACAAGCTATTGCTGTCAATGTTTATATTTCTGCTCACAGTCTCAATGTTCTTTCTACCCCCAGATGAGTTCCAAGCAGATGCATTTTTCAAAGTGGCTGAAAAGACCATTCCACCTACAGAAGAGCAAACATCACCTGCTGTCATAACAGAGGGAGGTAATGACCCAAATGAGGTCATTGGGTGTCACACCAATGCCCCACTCTTCCCACCAACCACCACAGCTGGGAAGCCACAGCAAACAGCTGGAGCCTCTCAGGTGGCTGGGTCATGCTCCAAGAGGCTGCCAGCCCCCTGTGATGGGCAGCCCAGCACCTCTGCACCTGGACTGTGTAATTGTGTGTCCTTAAGGATGGGCCAGCACACAACACGACCGCTCCGCTGGCAGAGCCTCGGCATCGCTTCATCCTGTGCATCGAGGAGTCATACAATGATGTCCACCCTCAAATGTGAATCCAAGTTGAGTTTTGCAGGATTAGGAAATGTCAGCAGCATAAGATGGTATCAGAGCAGAAAATGAATTAATGGCTCATCTTTTTATTCAGCTGTGTTTTGTAATATGGAGAGGGACTTGTCAGGAACTCAGTTCTTGCCACTAAGTTTAATGGAAATGAGCTCAACTGTAAAAACTTATCAAAAAGATTATTGAACAGCAGTGGGCCCAGAGGAAGTAATTTACCTGATACCCTGCATCTGCCATAAAGGGGCCATGAAATTCATTTTATAACATCAGAACATGAAGTCACTGTGGATCACTAGAGGACAACACCTTAACCTGAATGAGAATGTGCTCACTGTGAAAGTAGAAGCTGAAGAGCAGTTGTTGAAACTGGCCTGCACAGCAAAAGAAAATGCCTTAAAATTCAACATAATGGACACTGTTGTCAATGAATATGAAAGAAGTATCTGATGAAATACCACAAAGAATGTTAGGAAAAACTAAAGCTCTTAAAGGAATACAGACTACTGGAAGATATTTGAAAGATAAATCTGTTAAATACAAAAGAAAATGCAGGCTCTTAACAGTTATTCTGAATCATACAAGTACTCCGTGTTCCACAAGTTTGTATTTTTTAATAACTCAGCACTGTTACATCTATAATTGCTGAGTTTCTAAAAATACAGTACACATAAAGCTTAGCAGGAACTCCCATTAAAAACAGCTGCTGAATGAACAAAGTAACTATGTCAGAAAGATGCAAAAGATTTCAAGAACAACAAAACTGTTCAGGAGTTTTCAGATGTTTTTCCAATTCTGTGTCATTAAACTATACACTTCTCTTAAGCACAAACTTGCCTGCAGAAAATGTAAGCCACTATTTAAATATTATTCATTTTATGTGTAATTGTTCTGTAGAAGACAGATAGTTAGACATTAACAGAATGCAAACGTTCTGTCTGAAGTCCTTTTTTATGAGGGTCATGAAGCAACTGGTTTGAACCAGGCACATGAAAGGAAGGTGATAGAGGCTTTATTCTTAACCTTGCTCTGTCTGCTTTGATTTTGCAGAGAGGGAATTTCCTACACGTTATGTACAAGTTCCTGTTTGCAGCTATTGTGCTGATGCACAGGACTGGAAGGAAGCAGTGAAGGTTGGGAAAAAAACAAAGAAAATGCTTGGGGAATGCTGTGAAATGCTTTTTGTATAGGTGTGGGTAGTGGAGCCTCCTTTCACCCAGCTCCTCATTAGCTGTTATCACTTGTACTTTTTTTTTCCTTACACTGCTCTCAGCACTCTCAGACTTGTGGTGCTCTTTGTCTATGCTACAAGGGTACTTAGGGCTTTGCACCTAACTTCAGTGCTGCATGTCTTCAGAAGTCACTCTGCTGATGAGACAGAAGCTTCCCAGCATAAGCAATGCTTCAAGAACCACCAGTCATAGAATCGACGAATACAAACCTCTTCTGTTTTCCTGCAAACAAAAGCTGTGTTGTTCATGTAACAGAACATTGACAGTATCTGGATTAGGAGGAAAAAAAAAAAAATAAAGCAGGAAATAAATAAGATATGGGGGTCTGAATATATCTTTGAAATTACTTATATTAGAGGTACTAGAAAGTAGGAATCAGTTTCTTGCTGCTTGGGATTCACAAGTTTCTCCCATAATGAAAAGGTGAGAAATCCAGACACACACAATGACAGTACATGCTTCCAAATAGGCCACTTTTGTGATGTTGTTACTTTCTTCCATCTCTGACTACACAAAGCTCCCATATATTCAGCCCTTCTTTCTGAAAAACACTGTCCTTGAACAGGCAAGGAAAGCTTTTGCAGGCCACATGGATGATGCTGAAAGCAAAGTATCTCACACCACATCTCCATGAACGTTTCTGACACGTGTAGGCTGCCACTGCTGCTCTCTCCAGCCACTTGCTCTCATCCTCCCTGTCTGCCCAGCTCTTTCCACCACCATGAGGGCTTCCTGACCAAGTTTAACCAAATTATAGCCCACAAAGAATTTACCCAGGGAACGGTGCCAATGATTTTTCCATTAGCAGTAGCTGGTATCACATACATCCATGACCCAGGACAGCATGGGATATAGAGCTGACCTTGCCCAAACACCAGCATGGTTGCATGCAGCTCCATCTACCAGCCCTGAAACGTGATGATGAAAAGGCACAGTAAAATAAGAAGCACTTTTAAGCAATTTAATCTGCTAATAAGACAACAGATATTTTTATACTAGGTTAGTTTTGGTTTTGAGTGGAAAGGAAACAGCAGCTCAAGGTGAGTTTTTTATGGTTTTTTGGTTGTTTTGGTTTTTTTTTGTGTTTTGAACTACCAAACACACCCTAAGGCAGATTCACTCTACCATCACAGTTGTTATAATTATCTTTTATCAAGAGTTTACACGGTGCTTGCAATTAGTTTAATTTATTTAAATTTAATTTATATGAAACTGTGTTCTTAATTTCTGTGTTGGCTAAGTTTTAAGACTAGTTTTAAACAAGAGTAACATTACTTTAAGTAAAAACTACTGATTTTAGCTCAGGTTGGAATCTAAATACATCAAACCAAACTATTCTGCTACCTTATAAGATTTTAAAGGCTTTTCAGCTTGAATGAGTAGTTTAATTTATTTAACACAGTGATTTGATTTTCACATATGAAAAAATTATAGTGACATTTAAAAAAGTCTCTGTCTTCTAGCAGAACTTGAAAAATGGCTGCACAACACTGACAAATTTGCTCCTTTTGTATTAAAAAGCAACAGTCATGGATTACACTCTCAGGCATCCTGGGCAAGAGGAAATACCTGCAAATATTCTTTAATCAAGATAAATGCTTTCTCGTGGTTGTGAAAAGCCAAGAAGCAGTTACTTTCAACTCAAGCATTTTCAAAAGAGATCAGCCGTATCCAGACAGCGATTCAGCATCCCTGCTTCAGCTGTGAATCTTTCTTTTGCCTGCAGTTCTGGCTGATATTTTTGCCTCCCCTGGGTGATGTCGTGACCATCCTGCTGGTTGGTTCTCACTGTGAGGGAACTAATGTAGCCTGAGAAACTGCTCCGTGCCTTCCACCTACGCTGAACTAGATCCTTGCTTTTGCCCAACCTCACCCCATCTCTCTGGGATGTATGGCACCCCAATGTCCCACCTGTTCCAACTCAAGCCACGCACCCCAAAATTTCAAGTTCTTTTGAGTAGTGGAGAGAGATTACTACATATCTTTATCCACCATGGAGAAGCAGTAAATCTGGCAGACAATAGCGCTATGTGCCTCAGATGACAAACACAGCAAAAATTTAGAAATTTTAATGATCTTCAGTAATTCACTTCTGAGTACAAATTGCTGAACATTTGTCAAATATTAAGAGTTTCAAGAATCCTCATTCTACTGATATAAAAGCCTTGCATTTTCCTCACTGTGTTTTGTGTTCAAATAGGTACATTCCTGTACAGGGCCAACATAAGCAACTGAAATAACATGGCCACCCAAAAATGGGGAAGAATGTACCTCCTGCTTTTGGCATGATTCCTCCTTTCAGTACATCATCCAACTTTTTCTTCCTTGCAATCAAATACACCCGCAGTTGAGGAGAGCTACCTCTGTACTCAGGTACTTGTACCTGGCTCCTTCCTGTTCTAGACTACACAAAACCAATGGCATCTGGTCAGTATGTCTGGCTAACTTTAGATTTCCTTGCCACCTCACCATCACCTAGCTCCAAAATCAAGGACATACAAATGCAAAATATTAGGCTGCTTCCAACTATTTAGAAACCTTTCCTTTTAATTCCAGCTTTTTTCCTCTTCATCTGGAAATAAAGAATAACAAGATGTAGGGTAAACCAGCAGAATACAGATGAAAAAACCCAGACAGTCTTTTTAATGGTCAAAGCATTCATATTACTGTGGGATGCTAAAAATTCTCACCCATTCAGTATCTCCTTAGACACAACTGAATTAATGAAAACAAAATGAGAAAAAGAGCACAGAAAGCTACTACAACTGCACAGTTTTGGGTTTAGTTTTTTTGGTTTTTTTTTTTTTTTTTTTCATTTTCTTCCTTCCTTCCCTCAAGAAGCACTACTTTTTTGATATCTCTACTGGAGTTATCACGGCGAGAAAATTTTGCAGAGAGGAATGTTCTGCTGGACACTGGCCGAGGCTACTTTCAGCTCAGTCAGTAGAAGGAGGCAAGGATATCTTCTCACTTCAGCGCTCCCCCTCCCTCACTTCTCATCTGTTAGCTCATGTCCTACTTCACACACAGATGATCCTCCAGGATCACCTTTCCACTGTCCACATCTCAGCTTTCTGGCTTCACAACGACTAGTGCAAGGCAGGGCTCCAGCTCTTAACAATGCTTGCACAGTTCCTCATAGCAGGCAGTACTACTTTACTTTCTGGGTTATTACAAAGGCTGCTAGAAATAACCATACAGTATTTGCCATTTTCTACCTCCAGCAAGTTATGCTGAGTGATAGGGCTGGGTGAAATCAAAGGCCAACAGGAATTTGAATTAAGTGAGCAGATCAAGATAGTCAAACAGTGGTGCTGAGAAAGTTTGTAAAAATTAAAAAAATGGAACCAGCCAACCTACCAACCAACCAATGCCTCACCAAACACTCCCCCCCAAAAAACCAAAAAAAATAAAACCCCAAAAAACCCAACAAAACCCAAACCAAAATTCCCATAATGGAGTTTTTCTTGTCCATAGGAATTTACTAGGGGTATACAGACAACATACAGGCCTACTGTTACATCAGTCCTGCTGACACCTCAGCAACTTCTTCACCTGAAGAGCTGCTTATAAGAAGGCTGTGTAAAAGTATAATTGAAGACACCATCTGGCCTGCACAACTTTTATTACTGGCAATAACAGAAGATTACTACCTACCAACACTGCAAATCAAGTTAAGAGAATTCTCTTAGAGTTCCACAAGACACAAATAATGAAATATTTTTTTATTAAATATATAGGGATTTCTCTTCAAAGGAGAGACCTGTTTTTATCAAAGTGAGCATTCTTCACTCACCCAGTGTCAATTATGAAACAATAAAGCACCTTTAAAAAAAATAGGCCCTAAAAATTTGAAATTTTAAAGCAGTCAGGAAATTCCAAACATCAACATCACCAAAGTAACTTCCCACCCAGTCAACTTGTACATATTTAACATTTTTCAACTTCACTCTCCCTTGTTACATAGCAGACCACAATGTTGTTATAGGAGTTACATTTTGTTTTAAATGCACTTTAGAGCATACAACATACTATAAAAAATTAATAACAAGGCAAAGAAAATATGGTTTGCATTTGATTTCACCATTTTAATCTATTAACATCACTAGTTCCTCATTATCCTTTTGATATATTTCCAAAGGAAAAAATGAAATCTGTTTTATGAAACAATGGATGTAAGCAAGACTCATTGCTTCTGAGAACACACACACACCACTTACCTGGTCCTGCTCCTCAACCATAAATCCTACAAAACTTCAGACCATGTCAATTTAATGCACATAGCAACTTGCCTCCGACACTGATAGATTAATTTAAAGCTGCAGTTTTAAACAAACAAAAGTTATGCCTTTGTTAAGAACAGATAAATACCAAGTTGTCCTACTCATGTGTATGCAGGCTGACACATCAGCATCATGGAAAGTTTTGGTTACTTACAGAGAACAGGGAAGACTCTGAAAGCATCAGGTCTGGAACTTCACCAGTTCACCAGGATATTTAGTTTCAAAGGTTTCATCCTACTGCTGCTGGACATCTCGCTTCAAAAAAGGAAAAATCATTATTATTCTTAGTAACATTTCCTAGTCAGGACTGAGGGACCTCAGCAGAAGAAGGTAAGTTTGGCATGCTTAGCTCTTACCTGTCTGAAGCACTCCTGGTAGTCAGCGGGCAGTCCCATGGAAGTCACCTGGATTTTGGGAAGTTAAACAAAAACACTGCTCACAAGACCGCAACTTGATGTCTCTCAGTCTTCTAACAGGATTACAGGTGGGATTTCTTCCCAGTCCCAGGATAAGGAACATTAACAAAAAGACTCTCTCAAAGCCAGATCTCCCCTTTTTTGAACTGTTTAAATAACACGGTCTTGTTTACGGACTGCAGTGAACCGAGGTGCTATCAGCATGCCAACAAGACTCGCAGTCCGCCCCAGTCATTCACTCCACTGCTAGAAAACGCACAGGCGAAATACCAGCCCATTTTTTATTATTTTGGAGACGTGCCACGAATTCCCGATTCCCGGTGCGTGACGAAGGAGTGGGCTCTATGTGTGTGTATGTGTATGTGTGTATGTGTATGTGTGTGTGTGTGTGTGTGTAGGGAGCACGCAGAAAAGTTGCGGAGCGCGGTGCCGCAGCGGGGGCTCTGCGATCTCCCCAACTTGGGACGCGCCGCCCCCGCTCGGGGCCGCTCGGGGTCCGGGGCTCCCCTCGGGGTCCGGGGCTCCCCTCGGGGTCCCCTCGTCCCTCAGGGCCGGTCCGGCCGCACGTACCGGGACGGCCGTGCCGCCGCCTCCGGCTCCGCCGCTGAAAGCCCCGGCGCCGCGGGGCTGGGCGGTGCCGGCGGGGAGCGGCTGCTGCCGGGGCCGCGGAGCAGATCCCGCCGCAGGCTCGCCCACCCTCCCGCTGGCCCCAGGTGGGTGCCCGGCGACAGCCCCTCACCTGCCCGACTCTCCCGCCGCTCCCGGGAGGCGCTTCCGCAGCGGCGCCCACACACAAACTTTCCTCGCCAAACTTTGGGGCCGGGCGGGCTGGGGAGGGGCCCCGGCGGCTCCGGACACCCCTGGGCCCAGCGGGCGGGTCCCCGAGGGGCAGGTGAGTGCCCCCGGCCACCCCCGTGTGTGCCCGCACCGCCCGTGACATCGCGCTCCCTCCCCGCCGCCCGGAGATGAAGAGCTTGCCTAAAAGGTTTTGTTTGCTGTTGCATATCCGGGGTAGCTCTCCCTGTGCTAGCGAATAAATATGTCTAAGCTGCCAGGTAGAGGCAACTCATAGCTTTAATTAGCTACTAAAACAGGTAGCGTAGAAACTTTATTGTCGTCTATGGGAAGCAGGATGACGGAGAAAAATGTTTAATTAGTGCTTATTGGAGCTTCATGTCTTATCTGCTTGTAGTGACAACAGACCAACCATGTAGATAAATGGCATTATTTCTCTTTAACGGGAATATCGCTTTGCTTACATTTCTTCAGGGAAGTCCCCGAAGAAATAGCTCTGGCCCTCGCTGCGGTGGGGTGAGCACAGAGGAGTTGTGACTTTGCAGAGCTGTGCTCAAACAACTGCTGTCTCTCCCCCCTTCAGGCATTCCGCTGCAGCGCTGTGTGCCTAGAGCTACCCCAGCAGACAGATCCTTCTGAAGGGCTCCCTGATTCACTCCCCATTGCTCTCTTGTGGCACTGAGACCTCTCCTGGAGTAACGCTAATGTAACCATTCATGTTTTTGCAACATCTTCTACTCCAACAGGTCTTAAATCACCTCGCACTCTGCGGAGACAGTACCCAGGGATCTCTTCCCCAGCCAGCGCAGCACGGCCTTCGGCAGGAAGCTGAACAACGCCCAGCAGCTAAAATCAAGTGTTTCAGAGCAGAGGGTGGCGAGCTGGGTGCTCTCAGATTTCCAAGGGGGGTTAGCTAGGCAGAGTGTAATTACCCTGTCCAAAGCTTAGATGTTCGTTGAAAAGTGCTCCAGGATCTGTAACAGCCGTAGGCAGCCAAGACCTGTGTGCAGGAGTGTTCCCTTGGATTTTCAGTCCAGGTGCTAAACTGTCCTGCTCCTGCTTAGTTTGGGCTGTGTGAATGCATATAATCTCACCGTGGTGCTATAAATTTTCTCTGGTTTATCTCACTTAAGGGTCTCCCTAGTCACAGTTCATTATAGGAGCTAGCAGCTCAGAGAAAGTCTAGGGAGAGAAGATTTTTCTGTTAAAGCCAACCATGGATCCATTTTAAAGTTCTAGTGAGTAAAGACAATCCCTCACACCTGTAGCTTGTCTGGCCTAGTAGAAATAAAAGGGGAGGAAGGAGAGTGTGAAATAGAATATGTCAGTTTTTTGCTATTTCAGGGGAGTTGAGCATATTTCCCTTTTTAGACAACCTGGCAGGGATGTGATCCTATGTTAACCATATGCCTTAATAAAAAAAAAAAAAGCAGTTTCATATTTAAGTTACAGATCTATTACTCCCTGATGGCCAGTGAGATTTTAGAGAAAAACAACATGCCAACTGAATTTTAGGTTCCTGATGTAATACACTCGGAAGATTGTAATGAAGGTCACTGAAGCTTCTAGTAAGGATATACAGATTACCCTTCTGGGTGTTGTAGATTTAATTTCACTCAGTAAGTACATGCAGCAAACATATATCTTCAGATTGATCTACTCAGGCTTCATCCATCAACTAATTAAACTTATATATAACACTGAATAGATCAGATGTCTTCATTTTTATTTTTCTGCAGTTAACGGAATAAATTAATTGCTTTGGGGTAAAGCCAAGTCTTGTTTTACAATTTAGTAAAAAACCCATCCAAACAAAAAAGCCCCAAACCACAAAGAACTCCAGCCTAGTGCACTTAGTTTTGATAATACTTGTTCCACACAGATTCTCCTGGTGCAGAGGATGTAGTCCAACTATTGATAGAACTATCTTTACCAGATTAAAGATTAAAAATTCAACGTGCAGGTGAAATTAGACACTGGATTAGGAAGCTCATCAACTACGTAATTGTAATCAGCACCTTCTGAAGCCTGACATGTAGCAAAAAAGAAACAAATTTCAGAAGGGTGGCGGCAGTCTGTCTGTGTCAGCAGGGCTGGTGTGGAGCCAGCGCCTACATCACCAACTCTCTTCTTGGCAGGTTTCTGCATGTTTCCCATGAATTCTGCAGATGAGTAGCTCAAGAGTTAAAGAAGCAGCATCATCCTCTGAAAGCAGTGAGACAACAGCCAGGTGGTGATGCCTGCTTGCAGGAGCGGTCAGTGCTCTTAGAGAGGAAAGGTAACGGGCTGTGAATCAGAGCTGCAACCTGACAAAAATTAGAGGTCAAGCTGCTGAAATAAAACCACCTTTCCTCTGCAGTAAGACCAATTTAGTCTCTTTACACACATTTCCTGGGTAGATTTTCAGGAATAGCCATGGAGGAAAGTTTGGTGTGGAGGGTCGGTAGGTAGGTCACAGTAACCCACTCTCAGGGCTGTTTCTCCATAGACTGTGCACTGTCTATGGCCCCTAAATTTGTGGGTGCTCAAACCACGGGGCAGAAACTGTATTGCTGTAAGCTGGTAAGAAATCCCCCTCACTTACTGAATTTTCCACCCAGCCCAGGTTTCCATTTGTTATTTTTCAAATTCTTATGCAAATTTAGTGCAGCCATCTGTATAGATACACACATTTCAAGGAATCAGAATTTGAGATTCTTATGTTTAAAGAAAAAATTTAATATAAAAACCCTGGCTCAAGTAGCAGCAGTGATAGAACTCTGCCTGTTTGGCCTGATTTTTTTCCAAAGGGGAAGGATTAGACCTTCAGAGGCATATTTTGATTAGCCAAATTCATTCCAAGTGCTGTTATCATTTGCTGCACTGACTTTTAGGACAGACCACACTGGTATACTTTCAGTGTGTTATATATAAATATAAAGCCCATTAAACAAGCCTTTGGTGATTAAAAACATTTTATAATTATGAAGGTGTCTTTTGCTCCAGGGTAAAAACCATTCAGCAAGTAGTTTGATTTTATTTCCCTGAGCTTTTTTCATTTTCATCTAATTAGTTAGAAATACACCACCTAAAACATTCCCCTTTCCTCAGTTAGGAGGATAAAATTTGCCTCTACCAAGCATTGCTATGGGGCATTTGCTTTGTTCTTTAAAAAACTGCTAGCAACTTGGTATAAAATTCATTTTGTCAGTAACTGGTATGGTGAGGTAATTATCAAAGCCTTTCTAAGCAAGCTGTGTTCTCATTCAAAAATATTAGGCAATTCAAAGTGTCTGTGGTTCTTCAGCTATTACAAAGTTTTGTTTTTAAGCAGTCTCCAAAAACTTGACTTAAACACTTCAGTGAGTTGACTGTGAAGCTATTTTATCCTAATGGGCTCCTGTTCTCAGAAGACAGCCAAAAGTAAACAGTAACAGCATTTTTTAATTTTTTTTTTCTGAAGGTCGGTGCATTATCTTACTCCAATTCTAAAATGTTCTTCAAATAGCAGATGCTACTCTGTCAAGTGCTGCAGGGCTGCAAAATGCCTTAGGATGTCCTGAAAAATTTATTTCTGAAAAAAAAGTGAATTAATTCTGTATTTGAGTGACTGGTGAGGAATTCCATTAACAGGTGTAAATGGAAAGGTTGAGATTAGTTCCCCTTCTCTTATTCCCTCTGCCCTAGCTCTGGGTGAATGGGGTTTATGTGATTATTCATGCTGTTATATGATGCATTTATATCTTAGAGGAGGTATATTCAGTTTTCCAGGCTCTGTGCATAGAACCTTTTTAATACAACACTGGATAGTCCCCTGAGCAACCTGGCCTTACCCCATGGCTGACCCAGTCATGTGCTGGAGGTGGGACTACAGGTTTCCTGTGATCCTGTCCTGTGTAAGTTGTCCTATTCTGTCCTCCCGGATAGCCCATCTAAAAATCAGGAGGTCACACTTTCCCCAGAATGATCTCATCTCACTACAATACTAAGATGTGAACGCTCTCCACAGAATCACAGACCACAAATGGATGAATGAGGTCCTTAATTAGTGTCAGGAAAGTTTATGTTGAAATGTAGTTTGTAGAGGAAGTTCCTCTGAAAAAAAACAACAAAACTCTGTTCTTCCAGGCCTTTTGAAATATGTTTGTAAAAGCCATTGTAATTTCTAGTTTGTGTTGGTCTAGACAAGAGGAAATATTCATCTTTGTTCCACCAAATAATGCTTGATTATGGTTTCTCCTGGAATAGGATAGCTACTGTACCAGAGTGCTAAACTGGGAGACAGTTTCTTTGGTCTTTCAGTTACTGGTATCACAATGACCACGCAAAATGAGTTGAGAAAGTCCTTAACTGATTTAAATGCTTTAAAAGGATCCATAAAGATATTGAAAGGTATGTTCTTGTCTTCCAGTTTTCACTAAGGGATACTGCTGATTTTCTCTATCCTTACTGTGGCGTCTAGATTTCTCAGCTACAACTGACTGCTCTTAGATATTACAAAGACTGGGAAAAAAACTTGTAAAAACCTATTTTAGACCAATTTTACTGTCTTTTGCAAGACTACTAAATGCTACAGAAGTAAATTCTACATATTGCTCTTTGGTCTTTACACATCTCCCGAATGTTAGACAAACAAAATTCCCTTACTCCCAACAACACTCTTGATAGTGCAGAGTTCTGCACTAATTCAACATCTGTTGACAAGCTGTCTATATAAATTGACAGAGAAACAAACTGATTCATGAAACTGGGGGTACCTCCAAAGTAATTCACAATCTGTTGAAATAAGATACCATAGCAGTAAATATGCAATTCCAATGTTCTTTTTCCTCTTGCATCCTAAAATACCTGGAACGAAAAGCAGAAAAATGATTACATGAGAGCCTGGCAGCTGTCCTGAAGCTAAAGGAGGACTGAATGAAATAAAACAGGATGTTTTTTTCTTCACCAGTGTCAGCATTGGACTATGTGTTGAATGTTTGCATTTCTTATTAGGACCAATGGACATATCTTGAACCCATTCTGACAGCTTGGATTCATACACAGAGCAAATGATGTCATTATGGTATTCATGTGTGCCAGAAAAAAAATAAAGTTCCTGAGAAATTCTGGGACAAATGAAGGTGGAAAGTAGAATAAATGCTAGGCAGACTGACGACCATAGTATGTAAGAGACAGAAAAAGAGCTAGAGAGTAAAAAATTATCCAAAATCTTCTGTGAACATTAGTCCCAAGTGTTGGTTGTTGTGTAATGCTTCACATATGACCAAGTGTTGGGACTCTCCCATGCTTTTGCATCTCCACCAGGTATTATTACAGTGTCAGTCTAAGGAAAATGAGGTCAAATATTCTATACTGGATGTAGGACACATGCTGGGCAGCCTAAGATTTGCAAGAAATTTCACTGCTTATCACACACCTCCCTCTAGCTAGAAGCTGAGGTACATATAAAACAAAATGCAGTTTTTCAGGGAGCACAACCAAGATGCTTAACCTATTATTGCCTATTTTATGCCAAAAAATATTCTCACAGTTTGGTTTTTAGATAAGATATTTCACCGAGACAGTGGTGATTGCTCTGGTGGGTCATCTTCTTTTAGCTATAAAATTTTAGTCTTACTGTGCTAATGTAGCTAAATCTACTGGCAGTATTTGATGGAGTTGAGCATCATGTGATGCTCTTTAACATAAATAAGATCTGGCAGGGTAGATAAAGCTGCACATCTCATTCTCTTAACCCTTTCCCTAACCACTTCATTGTTTGGAATTGTGTTCCTCATTCTGGGAATATCATCATGAATTTGAAACTCTTCATTAAGACTGGTATATGGGATGGATTTGCATCAGTAGCATGCACGGGCACTAAAACTCTGCATCTGCATAACAGCAAAACAGCTTTTCAAAGGTTAAACTTCACACACTGAATGGAAGAGTAGCTTGGGAAAACTAACATGCCTCTAATGCTGGACTGTTCAAAGAGAAAGAGATCTGGAAAAGCTGTGTAGCTCAGGCTGGGAACTAGGCTTGGAGCAATTCTGGAAATGTGGGTAATGGCAGAAAATTCTCTAGCCAACGGCATTTCCCTCCTGTCACATACCCACAGCTATTTCTCCTGCCTTCAGGCCCCACTGCTGCAAAATGCTGTACCAAAAAAATGCAAGTGAACGCCATGATGGAGCCTCAGGATCATAAAATCCTAACACATCTCACAGGATTCCTGCTAATTTCCCTTGGCTCGGCTCAGCTCAACTGTATATAAACCATGCTCTCCAGGATTTGGCTTACTTTCTCTTAGTAATTAGGTTTTACAGGAAGGTTTTTCTTTCTTTTTAGGACTCGTTTCCTCATAACCAATATAGTTTCCCCCTGTTTATTTCAAGTGCTTCTTGTTCTTTTCCCAAAGGACACAGGATAGTGTGTCCTGTCATGAATCCAGTGCAAGCCACCTTCTTTCTGTCTCTGTCTCATTGTAACCTGCTGAACAAAGGTGACTTTCTCAAGGATGCTTTAAATAACCCATTCTCCAGGACTTACTTTAGGACTGCAAAAACTGAACTCATCTTTTCCAGATGGTACCATAATTTTCCACCCTTCCATCTTATGGATGGAATATAAGAATACTTAATAAGTAATTTGGGACAGATCATGAACTTCCACAACTCTGCTCAGAGATGATTGTGTTGTACTTTCATTGCTAGAGATGGTTACTCCACATCTGGAGAGAGGAGTGTGATCTATCACCCTGTATTGGGCTTGCATGGCAATATTTGGGGGAGGCAGGCTACAGAGATGGCTTCTGTGAGAAGCTGCTAGAAGCTTCCCCCATGTGTGACAGGGTTCAGCTGACTTCAAGACAGACCCAGCACTGCCCAAGGCTGAGACTACCAGTGACAGTGGTAGTACTGGGCTAACTGAGTTAAAAAGGGGAAAGAAGGTACTTCACAGGAGCAGGTTGTATCTGGAAAACAGAGAAGGGAGAATATGTGAGCAGAACAGCTCTGCAGACACCCAGGTCAGTGCAGAAGGAGGGGAGGGAGATGTTCCAGGCACCAGAGCTGAGATTCCCCTGCAGCCTGTGGTGCAGACCACAGTAAGGCAGCTGTGCCTCTACAGCCCACGGAGATCTGTGGTGGAGCAGAAATCCATCTGCAGCCTGTGCATGACTCCACATCAGAGCAGGTGGATGCCTGAAGGAGGCTGTGACCCCATGGGAAGCCTGTGCTGGAGCAGGCTCCTGGCAGGACCTGTGGAAACATGGAGAGAAGCCCACACCGAAGCAGGTTTGCTGGCAGGATTTGTGACCTTGAGGGACTTATTCTCAAGTGCCTTTCCCAGTACACCCCTGATCTGGACTGCACAAATGGAGTGGTTGTTTATACTTGTTGAAATTATTTTTTAAAAAAATGTGTGCTTGGGAATTTAATCCAGTTTTGGAAATGTAAAAGCATTAATGTTTCTGTTTTGTAATTTTTGGGATTATCTTAATTACTATAGGAAAATAGCTAAAGAATAAACAAAGCAGCTAGCTATTCTCTTGTTTGCTTTACAAATAAATGCTCTGCTTCGTAATTACTCCTTTGAAGCTAAATGCTTAGGTACAAAATGCATTGCTTAGGAAAATTTTACAGTCATCATGGTAAATATTTGACAGTGCTTGTAGAACTAAAGCACAGATACCACAGTTTATTTTATTGTTTATAAACTGTGAAGTTCTTGGTCAGAAGAGCTGAAAGTCTTAATTTGTATATAAGACTAGAGCAGAAACAGCAAGAAACATGGGTCCTGTACACACATAGGGACATCCTTGACCAAACATTTATGGGTTGTCATCAAACTCTTTTTTGATTGTATATATTGAAGTCAACACATATGTTGGAGTCATGTTTAAGTCTATATGCATACATGAAGCATTTGTATTCAAGTCTTTTTGTATCTGTGTGTTCCTTTGTTCCAGGTTTGTAAGTCATCTAAAAAGAGCTTAGCTTACAAAACCAATTGAAACTTCCAGCAGTGAATTAAAATAGCAGGAATTTTTGTTTGTTTTCCTTAATCTCAAATTGGTGTGAGGTACACAGTTGCTGCTTGTGTCAGTGTAATAACACTGACTGCCAAGTTATGTTTTCAAAAGCAAATAAATTGAAGTAGTCGGGATTTTCAGGATCATCTACAGTTAAAAAAAAACCTCCATATGTTAGGTAGCTTACAGGGAAATGGTTATTAGCAAATCCCACAGACACCCTGCTGTCAGAGGTCCATACGTGACACAGAAGCAAATACATTCTCTTACTACAGCTTGGATTTATTAACCTAGAAGTTCAGAGCTCCCCAAAATGAAACTCCTGTTGTGTCTGCAGCCAGATTGTTCACCTGTGATTCCTCTTCTCCCAGTCCAGAACCTACACAAAATTACCGCCACTTCCCTTCTTTCAGGTGGACCAACTAGCCAGCTGCTGGTAGCCAGTTGTGAAACAATCAGATTTTACACTGAACAACCTCCAAACCATCCAAAGGGTCTAAAAAGATGGAAAAATTCAGGCTCTCACTGGTCTTACTATCACCAACTGCCAATTTAAATTGGGATGGGGGAGAAAAGAGAGGTTTTAGTAAAGAAAATAAATGATATTTCACTAATGAGATAGGGGGCAGGTTTTCTTTCAGATCATCTTTTCTTTCTAAGTATCTGCATACATGCTTTTAGAGTATATTTTTAATATAGGGGTAATTTATCCTGTCTAGGCAGTCAGAATAAATGAGTTAACAGCGTTTGCTCAGGCCTCCTTGTCCCCAATAAGTGTATGCATAGTGCTGTAATACTATTCTGGGTCTGCAGTCTGCAGTTACAATTTCCATTCTGCCACCCTACCAGCGAAATTGGGCCTCTCATTTATCTACATCAGATCATGGTTTGCAATTGATAGATCAACTTCAAATAAAATGTAGGAAATTCACCTTATAAAATAAATGTATCTTGTATCCAACACCTGCCTTCATTATGGTGCATTCTGTAGCAGCTGCCTGTAAAGATTACATTGTATAGAAAAAGAGACTTCTAAGCATCAAAGAGGACTAATTCAATCCTTTAAGAAGATGATGAGAGCGCAAAACCTGGTCGTTTTCAATAACTGAATTACAACACATTTCTGGTATTACACTTGCCCCTGAACATCCTTTTTCATTTCTGCATTGTTATGTTCACACTTTCTGCTTCACTAAGGTCTTTTCTTCCCCTAGCTTAGTGTTAGAAAGCCAGAACCACCACCATTACCTCTAACACCACCACCACCACTTAAAGAAGGAATATTTTGATAGCAAAAGCTTCTGTATTAACTACATGCAATTTAGTATCCTGAAGTGAATAGATAAAATGTATTCTCCATCTCTTTCATGTATGGTAGCTTACAGTGTGTGGGTAGGTTCAATATTCAGACTGAATGCCTTTCTTCTAGTCACCAGAACCACAAAGACTGATGCTTCATAGCAAACATTTTCCCTCTAAATGTGATAATGAAATACCCTATATTCCAGAAATACACACTTTTGCATTTGAGGTTATATTAAGCACTGATCAGAGCAGGTCAACGAATTTCACATTTCTGATTTTCACTGCCTACAGTGATCTTGTAAATCAGCGTCAATATTTTGAAATGGTTACACACAGCTATTGCAAAACCTATGGGGTACACATGCCATGGCAGAAGCAGCAGTTTATGGTGCTGGGAGAATGAGATCCTGTTGCCAACTAACAGCTTCTAATGGGCACAGGTAAGGCATTTTGTTCTGACACGTCTGTGCTCTCCAGCATGAGCATGAGTAGCTGTCAGGTTAATGCTGCCAAAGCCTTTGGGATAAGAGTCCTGAAGCAAGTGGTGGCTGTGTCTCACTGCCATCCCCCAACATTCATTCCCTAAACCAGGACAAGACTGAATCGCTATTTCCACAGAGAGTGGCAGCCAAAGCAATTCCTTGCTACTTCCTCCTTGAAAGAATCTAGATCTTTATCTGTCTCTCAGTGGGAGTCTAAGCCCAGCTGATGCTATGATTATTCAGAATTTCCCTTTAGCTGTTGTCAGTCCCTTTCTCAAGCAGAGAAGGAAGAGATCCTCAGGCTCTCTCCAATGAGATAGTGGCCAGACAGGAAGCCAGCATAAAAAGTTTAGAGCTTACCACTACACGTAGCAATCAAACGGTAAGTGCTTAATGGAACTGCAAGGGAAAACCTATTTTATCTGTGAATAACTAACCCCACATTTAATCATACCTGTGTAACTCTGCAGGATCCCTTCTGAGTCTGACAGGACAGCCCTAGAATTACCTCATTTAGCAGAGCCCCACTTAAGAAATGGGGAGCATGCTCAGGAGGACGGTGTCTCTATCCAAAGGTTAAGGTATACAAAAAGATTTCAGGAGCTTGAGGAAGAAAATTAGTGTGTGAACATGAAAACCTGAGGAAGGAATGATGAAATTAATTACCAGACTAAAGGAAAAACGAAGAAGCATGAAGAAAAACAATTAGTAGTTGAAAATGCTCTTGAGTCTAGTAACCTTGGAGAATGCATTGAGCTAGTGGATGCTGTCACTTTAGGCAATTATTGGATATCATGTAAACCTTTTTTCAAACAAAGACAGAATTGTTTATGTTTTAGGAAGCAGACATCAATAGTGAAATTAAATATCTGAATGAATGCAGGAGCATGTTCTAATAAAACATGAAGGAAGTAATCAGAGAAGATTATCTGTCTCGTCAGTGTGACAGTTAGCAGTGATAAAAATGAAACTTGTTGCCAATGTACTTTCCTTTTTGCAAGCTGAGCCAGTATAGTATAATATTAAATGGCAGAGACTCCTAAAGAGTTTAAATGCTTCTCTGCAGGACAGAGCTGAAGACACACACAAAACTGAGATTTTTATTATATTACTAAAACAGTTACTCTTAATGCCAAACCGGGGCATCCTGGGATCAGCAATAACTTTCCATGATTACTCAGAGCAACCTCTAGTCACGCAGTTGACCTGATTTGGACTCTGATGAGCTGCAAAGAAGCAAAGCTTTATACCCTAGACTAAAGGAGAGAATCACTTGACCAGGCCAGGACAGAAATCCAGCACCCACTTGCAATCCACTGATCTTTTTTCCCCCGTCCCCAGGGGAAAAAAGGAATTATGGCAGGGCCCACCTACAAAATATTGCCTCTGTCTGGAAGTCCCTGGTACAAATTCCCATGCTGAGAGAGGAAAAGGAGGTCACTGCTTGCAATTACAACCTTTCACTGTACCCTGGATACAAATAACACCCAGTGACAGAGTACATCCTCTGCCTGCTACTGTAACTCAGCAGATGGAGTAGCTGCTAAGCTTAGCTTGCAGGATTGAGAAATGGATTTTTTGTTTTATAAGCAAAACCATGTGCAGATGAACCGAGGATCACCTACAGATCACAGAAATAAAATCTATTATTTAGCAATTTTTTAGGTCAACTTACTACATGTTATTCTCTTTTCTCATCTCTTTTCTGCTTATTTTATTCCAGTAACTTGTTTGCTTGCTTTTCTGCTGCACTCCAGAGCTTAATTTTAGCAACTGAAGTTGGTGGGCCTTGCTCAGAAAGCCTCCCAAATGTATTATTGCTCATCTTTAATGAGATGACTTAAGAGACATAGAACAATATATTTGCTTATAATTTCACATGGTTTTCCTGTGCTTTTATTCTGAGCAGAATTTGTATCAAAACCCAAAAATAAACTATAGAAGCTTGAGTCAAAACTTTACTGTGAAGCTTTGATGCAAACATCTGCTTCTCAATACATTCTTCCTGAAATCTAAGAAGAGTATTTTAACAGCTTCAGATATTGCACACTTTGTACTTAAATTCAAATGACTTTCTACACCCAAATTGCTACTGTGAGGTGGTAACCACTTTAGTTACTGTCTCCCCACCTCTAGGCCCCTTATAGACCTTTTAGAACCTCTGGGCTCTAAATCCCTGAAATACCAATTTTTCTGATACGACACCTTCGGACTAAATCCTTGTATTTACATTAATGGTTAATATAATTATTCTAATAATATAATTATTAATATAATTATTCACTAATCTGCATTAGTGAATTTTCCTTTTGCATGAAGAAAGCTATCATGTCTATTTGCTTTTTTTGTTTTAAATTATCATTTTCCCAATGTTGACCAGAACATTAAAATTGTTTATCATGAGCCAAATTTCCATGATTAAGGAAAAAAAAATAAGTACAGGTAGATACTGTACTTAAAAATCAAGTACTGGGTAGATACCCACAGAGGGAGCAAAAGATGTAATTATTTGGCAATCCTAAAAGTACAGAGCAGGTTGCCTTCTGAATGCAGTCATTCTAATTTATGATTTCTGCCATGCTGTATATTGATTTCTCTATCTTAAGAATCAGCACCTTTCCCTGTTGATTGAATTCTAATTATTCACTCCATAGTTACATTGATTTTAACAGTCTTCTGGACAATTTTGGATCAGGCTGGTTTCAAATTACACAAGATGAATTCATCATGACTATTGATATACAAACTTCCATTCTCCACCAACTTGAAAGAGAAACAAACTGTTTTTTCTCCATTCTGCACAAGCCAAACTTGTGTCACACTCACTTGTACTGTAGCAGTCAGCTGGCCTTAACCTGCACCTCATGGCATCTCTGGGGAAAAAAAGCAGAAAAGAAGAGTTAATTTTGTTTGTCTGAACCCAGTGATGAGAATAATGTCTGTAGTGGACCGTGATTAAATTCACTGTGCTTTTCATATATCTCATCAAAGACCAGAAAATCTTCTACCTGAAGGTTACATCCAGGTGCTGCTTTGCTCCCACCTTTGCTCCCTGAAGTCATGAGCGTGGATGATGGGCATCAAGGGGCCTGTTTCAGCCACCTGGGACTGTCCCAAACCTCTCTGCCTGCTCAGGGTCACTCCCTCAGTGAAATGTACCCCTGCCTGTCTGATGCACATACAGGAATGGGCATTTGCATGAATCAATACCACGGCCCAACAGTTTTGTAATTAACTTTAGGGAGTCCTTTTTGGCCTCATGGTTTTACTTCCAGTTACCCTCAGCAATGACTCCCTACTTTTTTGAGTTATTGCTATATAAAGGAATATTCAATATTCAGTCAGGCTGAAAGCTACTGATTACATTCATCAGCTTTAATAAGATATGTTATTAGATCTTATTTTCTTGAATTATCTATAGATCAAAGATATGACCAATGGCAGCCTTTAAATATTTCCAAGTCAATATTTCCTGCGATTTATTCATTCAAAAGGACCTAGAAGTGTTTTACAATTGAAGGTTCAGATTCTACTTGCCAGCTTCTTCTTTTCTTCTAAGTACATTTCTTTCTTTCTTCTAAAGTTCTTTCTTTCTTCTGAAGTTCATTAATTTGTGTCCTGAAATTCTGGTGCCAAAAATGGTTGAAGCAGTAGGATATAGAATAATAAAATCATTTAAGTTGGAAAAGACCTTTAAAATCAAGTCTAACAGTTAACATAGCAATGTCAAGTCCACTATGAAACCATATCCCTAAGCACCATATTTTAAGATTTCTAAATACCTTCAGAAATCTCAGGCCCTTAACAGCCTGTTCTAGTGCTTGTTAAATCTTGCATCGAAAAAAAATTTCCTAATATCCAGTCTAAACCTTTCTTGATGTGACTGGAGGCCATTTCCCCTTGTCCCATTTCTTGTTATCTGTGAGAAGAGCTTACCCCCACTTAACTGCAACCTTCTTTCTGGTAGTTGTAGAGAGAATAGAGATCTTCCCTCATTCTCTTTTTCTCCAGGCTACAGAACCGAGCTCCCTCAGCCACTCCTTCTAAGACTGGGGCTCCAGACCCTTCACCAGCTCCATTGCCCTTCTCTGGATATGCTCCAGCCCCTCAATATCTTTCTTGTAGAAAGGATCGAACAGAATTTAATGTGTGATCTCACCAGTGCTGAGTAGAGCGGGACAATCACTGCCCTGGTCCTGCTGGCCATACATACAGTGCACTTCTTGGCCAAAGCAATGCTGGCTCATGTTCATCTAGATGTCTGTCCAGGGCTTTTTACTTCAGACAATTTTCCAGCCACTCTTCCCCCAGCCTGCAGCTCTGTCTGGAGTTGTTGTGACCCAAGTGCAGGATCCAACATTTTGCCTTTTCAGCCTCACACAATTGACCTCAGCCCATCAATCCAGCCTGTCCAGATCCTGCTGCGGAGCCCTCCTGACCTCCAGCACATCAGCACTCTCACCCAACTTGATGTTTTCTGTGAGCTCACTGATGGTTATTAAACAGCACTGGCTCCAATACTGGGGATCACCACTTGTGACTGGCTACCAACTGGATTTAACTCCATTCATCACCACTCTGGCATGGCCATCCAGACAGCTTTTTTACTCACTGAAGCATTCCTTATCCAAGCCATTAACAAGCAGTTTCTCCAGAAGAATCCTGTGGGAAATAGTGTCAAGGCTCAAACCAAAGTTTTAGGTAGACAACATCTGCAGTTCTCCTCTCATCCACTAAGTGCTTCACCCTGCCCTGCAAGGAGACCAAGATAGCCAAGGACGTCTGCAAGTCCAGGCCATATCTTTTATGACTATATGATGTTTTTATGACTATATCTAAACTACCAGATGCACTATTAATGTAGAGTCCTGTCCATGTATGCATCTCCACTGTGCTTTCAAGCTACTTTGGGAGAAGACATGGATATATATTGATATATATCTGATATATACTGTCTGCTTGCACCACCATCATATCCATAGGAAGGAAGCAGGGTATGCAGAGTGCAGCCGAGTTGTGCCCCACAGCTCTGAAATTGTGCCTGTGTCCCAAAAGGATTCAATTCCTGCCCTAAACCTGCTGCCCTTCTGAGACAGACTTTTACCTGCTCTCTGCTGGAAGAAATGTGACTCTGGAGTACAATTTTCAGTATAAATGGTAGAATTTTGGGTGCATCAGAGCAAAACAAAATCAATGGAGAAAGTTAAATCTCAGCATGTGTCTATTGTGCATTCAAAAATCACCCACTTCACTACATGTACCCATGTAGTGAAGTAGCATACAGAAGTTTTACTGCAATGACATGTTGTTTTCTTTTCTAATGAGGAAATGAAAAATGAGTTATCCTCCTTTAACCTTGCATGTAGAAAATAAATCCAGCAGGCAGGAGAGTTTGATGATTTAAGATGTTATTTTCTAAATTATAAAGCTTCCTGTGGAGATGAACTTTCTTACAATCTCTGACAAACTATCTGGTGATTACTGTGATAAGAGTAGTAAATGATCTAAAAATATGTACATCATCTTTTGGAGCAGAAAGGAAGTTTTACATGAGTTCTTTAAATCTCAGAGCAGAGTCGTTTGTCCTCTGTTAGGATAAACACATCATGTTAGGGTTTACCCTGAGCAGCCTAGCAGAAAACAATCTGCATAAATAAATGAAATTTTATCAAACAATGAATAAAAGATTCAAACAGAAAATTGGTTTTCTTTAGTTTCTAAGAGGTCTAAAAAGAACAAAATTACCGGGCTATTTCTTTTCCCTTAAAATCTTTTTATAGATAATGGTGAACAGATGATTCTGTCAAACTTCACTTGTGATGAATTCAAGACAAGATAATATCATCATCCATCTTCTTGATGAGCCTCATCATTTTATCTTCAGTCTAAGTCCTGGAGAAAAACTTAACAAGCTCTACACATCTCTTCATTTAAAAATTACAGTTGAAGGAGAAAAATGTTTAAGGTCAAGCTTCTAAGCTACCATCTGAAGCTCATTTAACAATTGCCAAGAACATCTGCCACTATTCCACATGCCTAAGACAAAACTTAGCCAACATCACCTTTTCTTTTAGGGACAAAAGTCTTAGTCACATGAGCATTGACTGAGATGCCTTTGTGCCAGCAGTCAGAATTTAGCAAATTTTGTGGTTTGACAACCCAGCGGACCTTTTAATAGATAAAGACAGTTCTGTAGTTCACAACACAGAGTTCACCATCTAAATGCCATCTTAACTAAAACCATGTAAACCATCTGGTTTCACAAACAATAGTGTCATTTACAACTTTGCAAGAAGCATCAAAAATGTTGGGGGTGGGGTGGAGGGATATCCCCTGACTGATGAGAGCTGAAATGCAGTTATGGGGTAGTAAAAGAAAACTCCCATAATTCCCATTCTTGGAGCCATCCCTCTGCTTTGGCTGTCAGATTGCCGAAGGCAGTATTTTTGGAAAGTGTTGTAAGTGAAATATGAATGCAGACACTTAAGAACTAAATAAAACACGTCCTCAGAGATGGGTATAATATTCTATGAACTTTTATAACAAAATGGAAAGATATAAAAATCTGAAAAACATATGGCATACAAGGTCTAATTTCTCAGATAAAGCTCTATGTCTTTATGCATATTTCAAGATATAGCAAATCCCACTGGCTATTAATTCCTTGCACTGGGGAAATCGTTTGGAGTCTTAAAAATAGTGTAAGGATGTTATTCTTTACTCACATGCACAGATTCTTAGTAGCAAGAAGTAGATAGGAGATGAAGACCTGTATAACTAAATGCAAGATAAATGGTTTGTTGTTTTTGTTTTTTTCATAGCTTATATGGAAATTATCTCCTCTAAATGATGGACATGACATATAAAATGGCTATTAAGATATGACGAAAACTTTAACAAGAAGGAGACATTTTACATGGTTGCATCATTAGTTTGATGATTTGATCAGACAGGGCAGACTCATTCAGACATGCTTAGTGTATGAAATTTCTGTAGTTTGGTAAATGTCATGTATTGGGTTATTTTCCATAGGTGAAAAAATAATACAACATTCTAAGTATTTAGTGATTTGTCTGAACTATGTAATAACCAGTGTGTGCAATTCAAGGTAATGCATATGTATATTAATAGGTATAATGAATAATTTAATTCCATTTATAGAACACTGAATCTGTATTTTAATGGTGTCTAGAAAGCAGAGAAAATTGAAGTGGCTGAAAAACTGAATGTGACTAAAATTCCCACGTTGATTATAGATTAATTTACCTTTGAAACTGAAAAACAGGAGTTATGCTTCATGTCTTTTTCTATATGAGTTTTTATATTATGCTACATTTTTTATTTTAACAGATGGCACAATTTAATCCTTATCAGAGGGACAGGAGTTATGTAGAAACTGGTAGTGTTAGTCTTGTGGTGTGGAGAAGATTAATGGGAACTATAATATTTTGGGATTTTTTATTATAGCTACACGTAAGTCTCCTAAAATATTATCATCAATTTGGGTTTTTTTACAGAATTTTTCTGTTTGTGTGAAAATGAAGAGAACGATGCCTGCAGCCAAACCTCCAATCTAGCAACTATTACCTTTCCAAAATTCAGAGCACCATTATCAAATCCATGACACAAACAACATGGTATGTGATCTCCACCCAGGCTTATCTTTCCAGTTTTATTCAAGAATTTTAACTGGCAGAGGGACTTGTCACTTTGAATGTGATTTTACATTTTTTCTTGATGCCTAGAAATTGTTTATCTTTAGTAGGATCTAAATGTTTTCTTCCCTTTTGAAATGCCTCTAGCCTGAACAGTCTGCTCGCAGCTGAAACAGAATTTGTAAGCAGGCTGGCATTCATGGTGTGACTCTGAAAACACTTTCTCACCTGATCCAGATTAATTTAGACTGCCACTGAATTGTCAGTCTGCTGAATCTCCCTGGAGTAACTTTTCTACATTATGAAAATTTAAAAAGAACTTCTGCTTTTAAGAATGAATTGACAAGTGAAAATGTGATAGTTCACAGAATACCCACAGATGTAAAGCAAAATGTCTCCAAAACCTTAATTACAGTACAAGGATAAGAATGCTGAGATTGGTGGTAAACTACATTTATAAGAGCAAACATTTAAAAGTTAGGAAAACCTAGAAGTTAAGGACTACAGGCAAAGTATACAGGATTTTTTTGTATGTTTTGCATACTTTAAAATAGGGGGAAAAAATCATGTCTTATGCTTAGCATGGAGGCAAAGAAGGACAAATCTGAGCAGAAGTGTGCATGGGAGTTATATATAAGAATTCAGTTTCATTCTTTTCAATAGAATTGGAGCTTTTCATTGGGCTATTCAGGATATCAATTTTTATTTTACAAATAATGCCATAACTCTAATTTGTGGGAAAGGCTAAAGCTATACTTTGATTATTTGTTTGCAGATGGTAATCCTATGTATTTGCTTCCCATGTTTGCTAAGCTGTATTTTTGTGTGTTGTTGAGGCCACATAAAAAAATTAGAATGGTTTATTGTGTTAATGCCTGTCTTTGTTGTGGCTTAATTCCATTGCCAATGAAACATCACACAGACACTCATTCTCTCCCCCCCTACCCCAGTGAGGTGAGGAGGAGATTCAGAAAAAGCTAAAACACACAGGTTTAGGTAAGAATTGTTTAATAATTGAAATAAAGTAAAATAGAACAAAACCAGCAATTGCAATGGAGAGAAGTAAGTGACACACAATACAGTTGGTCACCACCCACTGACCAATGCCCAGCCTGTCCTCCAGTAGCAATCTGCTCCACTGCCACCCCCTACCCCAGGTTAGGTGCTGAGCAAAATGTCCTAGAGTGTGAAATAACCCCTTGGCCAGGTCAGGTCACCCGTTCTGCCCATGCTCCTCCCATCTTCTTGCACACCTGCTCACTGGCAGAGGCTGGGAAACTGAACAGTCCTTGACTTACGGTAAGCACTGCTTAACAACAGCTAAAATATCAGTATTTTACCAGCATTATTCTCGTTCTGAATCCAAAACACATCACTAGGAGGAAACTTAACTCCATTCCAGATGAAACCAGAACAGTCCAACAGCAGCCAGTGTAAAGCTGCTGCACAAGACCATGTCTGTCTCTCAGCAAAATAGGGATGAAAATACTGTTTAGAGTTTATCTCAATGAGGTATGTTGCTCCTTAATTGTGTCCTATCAAGCAGGCACACTTAAGCACTGGAAGTCACTGAAGAAAAGTGGGAAAAGAAAAAGGTGAGAGAGAGAGAGTGGGACAGTTTGGAATTAAATTATTTTGGCAGGTGAGGGAACTTTAAACCCAGCTCAAGCTAATATCAGCCAGATGATTTGGAAAGAAAATCCTCTGTGGCAAATATTTTCCCTTTGCTTTTACCAAAGATATTTATGGGTTTTAATAAGTGCAAAGACTCACATTCAGCATCTAATGCGGCATTCTCTGTTGTGATAACAATGCTGATAATGCCATAAATAAATACAGTAGCTTGGAGCTGCTCAAGCGATGAAATAATCTTTTTCCATTCTTCCTCTTGCTAGCCCAGCTACATCTCTTTGTGCCACCAAGGGTAGGCAGACTTTTGAAGAAGTATGATACAGATTGAGGTGGGAGATGAAAAGTCATGTCACATATACTCTCCTGGCTCCCAGATGCTGAAAACTTATGTTCCAGGGTACTTTCCTCCATCATAATGAAGGGGCTGTTATGGAGGTAACATGGTTTGTGGTGAGGTTCAGTTGAACTGGAGGAGAAAATGCATAGAAAAGGGACCAGGGAGAAATGGGCAAGGAGGAAAAGGTTAGAAGAAAATTTGAAATTGCAAGAAATAGGGGAAAACAGAAAAATGAGAGCCTAAAAAGTAGGTTAAAGTGTCTAAGGAAAAGGGTTGGGAGGGAGGGAAGAGAAAGGAAAGGAAGTAATGAAGGTTAGTTTGAGAAGTTTGCTGATGCTCTCAAAAAATGTGTAGTATCAGGAATTCCCCAGAACTCCCCAACTCTACAAAGAGAAGAAGACAGGCAATGGCTGAAAAAGCTGGTCTTATTTTAATTAAATGTTTATTTAAGTCTAACATATTTAAAAATTATAATTGGTTTCCCCCAGCAATGCCCTTAACCAAGCCCCTTCACAAAGATCTTTGAAAAGCAGTCAACTCATGAAAAATCCCAGTTGGCAACCTTATTTCCCTGAAAAAGAAGCTTACCGAAATCTTCAAAGGCCAGAATCTGGCATAGTTTTCTCTTGAGCAAAGTTAACTCTGTGAGTTGAAGTGCTGCCAGCAAGCGTGACGTGCTCCAGCTCGCTGCATGTGTGCTCTCTGCCTGCCCAGACCCACGGGCAGGAGTGACTGACCTTTCTGCCCAGGGATACCTCATCCTGTGCCACCTGGCCATGGAGCCTCATGTCTGTGCGTGGCCCAGGTGGCAAACTGCAGCCAGGATGGGTGACAGAGGGTAGGACCAAGGCAGCTGTGCAGTGTGACCCATCCATGCTCTCAGACTGTTCAGTGTCCAGCTGCAGCACTGCAGAGCACGTTCTATCAGTGGGGTCAGGAAGCACTAAATATCAGAATTTTCAATGAGCTTTGTTGTGCCAAAGCTGATCCTCTCCCACTGCCCTTCGGTGTGGGCAGGGATTCCCCACAGCAGAAGCAGATGAAAGACAAGGTGCCATAACCATGCTCCTGAACAGGTTTTCATCCAGAGACCACAGAGCTAAGGCCAGGCTTAAATGATTGTTTCTTGGACAGGAATTCTGATGGCTGTGATCAGTGTTGATGTGTAAGAACAAACCTTTCAGAAGAAAGAATATCATATCCTATTACTCTGCAATTAAAATCCACAGGGATATGTAGAAAAAATTAAAATTCATGATCTTGCTGGAGCCTGTGTAAAAATGGATAGGGTCACTCGTTGTCTAAAAGCTCAAATGGACTGCAAAACTCCTAAATGGAACTGATATTGGGAAACCACAGCCCCAGATTTCTGAAATTCAGGCTCTTTTAATGCATTCTAGGTAGGGTACTTAAATATTCACATCACATGGTCTTTGCAAGTCTGATATAAGGACAGACACAGAATAAAGGTCAACAGAGAGAAAAGTCTAATAACAATAAAACAAAAATGCATATGCATTCATGTCTTTAACAAATACACAATGGAGTTAGCTGGGCATGTTTAGAGGAAGTCATTTTTCAGACAGAAAAAATGGTTTGTGAGGGAAAGCTTTCATCAATACTTTATATACAGTTTCGGCGTGGAAAGAATTCCTGGTGAAAGTACATGTACAACCAATTATCCACTGACTGCAGCTGCCTCTGGGGAGAAGGAATAGAAAATAATTTCTGCAGCTCGTTTTGCCCAGGGACCTGGCCCCCTGGTTCAGAGTGCCCAGGCTCCTGGTGGAAGTGGGAAGTGAGAAGCGCTTTGAGGGGCACATTCAGAGATGGACAATGCCCTGTCCCAGCTCCTCTGCCTTGTGCTGCCTTCTTGCCCTCAATCCAGCCCAAACCACCCCTGGGATAATGGCACTTTTCTGGAATGTGCATGGGAATCTAAATGAGGATGTCTACCATGCTTCTGTCCCCAATATACTTCTCAGAAGCCTCTTAGAAGCAGCCTCCCTCTCTATCACTCCTGATGGTTATTAACAGTCAAGAAGTTCACAAGAGGGAATTGAGTGTCCCTTTTCTGAAGAAAAATCAAATGATTTGCTTTTCTGTCTGAGACCTAGCCAGGCTCAAATATACCAAGTACAATTTAGTGATATCAGTTTAATTGCATATTTCCTCCAAACCTGGATGCAGTCACAACAATGACAACAGCAAAGCAACATTTGTGAGTAAATGTAGTTAAGTATTAAACTCTAATAATAGGCTTTCTTGGAAGCTGCTGTAAAATTTTTTGTTTCCCTTTGCAAATGAGTGTTAAGAGTGCCAAGAACCAACAAGTGTCTAATGTTATTTGTTCCCAGATGAAATGAAAAATACTGATTTCTGTCAAAGACCTTCCTTGATATGTAAACACATTATTCTAAGGCTTTGAAGAACCATATACTTTTATTTCTCCTGTCTTCTGAGAACATTTGAAGCAAATATTTTATCAAAAGAATTAAATAAATGTTGTGTATGTTCCCAGATAAAAAACCACCAAACATGTAACTTACATTTTCACATTATGGATGTATACATTCATAATTTTACCTTATATTTACTTAAATAAAAGGTATTGCTGAACACTAAAAGACATTAATCTGCAAGGTTTCTTCCATGTGAAGTGGTACCAAGCCTCTCTGGATCTCACTCATTCTCATGGTTTAGTGTGAGACAGTCCTGTGAGGAGTAGGGATTTGGACATGATGATCTTTATGAGTCCCTTCCAACTTGAGATGTTCTGTGATTACATCATGTCTGATCATGAGGGTGAATATCAGAAGAGGTTCTCCTTCTTTTCACTTGCAAGGATCCCTCATGTGCAGGTTTTAAATGATGATTCTACTGCTTTTTAACACCACAAGTGACCACCAAGCAGGTGAGGAACAGGGTGAACCAGCACAAAGCACCTCCTTTTACCAGGTGCTTTTGCCACTGACACTTAGGGTTCTGTTGGAACTTTGGGCAAGAGAATTTTATACTTTCTGTCCTGACAGACACAGACCCACAAGAGAACACTGTGTTTGACTTGAGGCCATGAAAAAGGCTTCCAAATAATAGATAGAGCTGAAACTGTGATTGTGTAGTTTGAATAGAAGTGTGCTATATCACTTGGTGAAAAATTTAGACTTTAAGGTTTTAGAATATAGTAATATGTACACAACAAGATGGAGGTTTTAGGGTGTTAACTTGCCTTGTTCTTTCACCTTCCTCATGGATTTTAGCTAATATTGTGTGATTGAATAGAAAAATCTGCAGTGCAGAACATAGGTGCTCGGTTATTGGGTTTTAAGCAAAAATAAATTTGTTGGCATTTTATAATTGGGTAGTTGACACTTAAAAGGCCTTGGAAAGAGATACCTGGGGCTCCATTTCTAGAGTGCCAGCTTAGTGTGCAGACAAACTCACTGTCTGTGAGAATGTAATATAGATAAGAAAAAATAAGCAACTGAGTCTGAACACAAAACCGTCTCTCTCACTCATTAATCCTGACCTTAAAGAAAAGAACCCAAAGACATTTTACAGGGTTCTCCCATCAGGGTGGTCATTCCTACCATTTCATTGACTAGGGAAACCTTTAAAAAGATTATAGAATTCCATTAGCAATCTGTTAGTGCTCAGGTGCAATCAGCCATTTGAGCCCCTGCACTCTTTTTCAGAGTCATTTGTCCACTACAATAAGCATGACAGGAAATCTGTGACTGATAATCTAGTTATATCTCTATTTACATGGAAAATATAAATACGCATGCATATGTAATAGATAAAAAATTGTGTAACTTTCTGTATTGCATATATATTAGATCTAAAATTATGAGCTAATGCTTATGATTATTTATGAATTTATACATGTAAATTTGTATATAGAAATCTAGTTATTTCTATATACAAATAGAAAAAAAAAATCCAGATTTAAGAATTTTAGATTGCAGAAATCCTCTACTCCTCTATTTTTTTCTTTTATCATTTCCTCAGTATGGACCATCATCGTTCAGATTTATTTGGGGCACAGGCTGCTCTAACTCATCAGCTGAAATACACTTCTTCAAAAAACTTGGCCATGGAAAATACCATTTCATAAATATCTTCAATTTCCCAGCAGCTTTGCCTTGTCTTGAGCATGCACAATGGGAAAGGAAAGGCCCAGGAGTTACCAACTGCAACTAAAGGAGAAAGAACATTTCTGTGTCTTCCATGGAACAGTACAACAACAAAGAAGAAAAGCATGTGTTGTATTTATTATTAACCAGGACAACAAAAGGTGAGGAAGCCCCAAGATTAACAGAAACATAAAAATAAATTATCTGACTTGTGATGGTCACAATAATTAGATGGAAAAAAAACCACCATGTATTTCAATTCCAGTTAAATAAAAGCCTGTTTCTGCCTAATACTTTTGATAATTTGTTCACGAGCACTTCGTTATTTAAACACCGTTCATGTGGTACAGCCAAGTTTAGAAAGGATTTATTTAACATGCCATTACAGCAATTACCCCCAGGGAAAGTTCAGCTTGCATACCCAGCTTCTAAATATGTCTTGAGTTTGTATTTATCAAGTGAGTTTCCTTTTTCCCCCCTACTGAGTATAAACTTTTCCTTTTTTGCCTCACCTCAGAGCTCCTCTGAAGCTTTCAACCTGAACTCTTTTCTGAGCACCTGGCATACTGGGGCTCCAATCCAGAGGTCCTCTTCTACCTTCCCTCCTGAGGACACCTGGCACAGTGTCCATCCTGTCAGGTGCACATGTGTCACTGGGGATCATGACTGCAGGAGTAAGTAGATAAAGCCTGGATGTTTAAGAGGCAGAAAGGAGATTCAGGATGTCGAAGCTCAGTTTCGAGCTCTGATGTGACTTGAGGCAAGTCATTTAGTCATTACCTGTATTTCTTCTCTCCAAGTCTGCATGGTGATAGTTGTGGTTTATCTCCACCATGGTTATTCAGTCCATAGTGGATGAGCCATCACTTACAATATTTATTTACAGCAAGTAGCACATCAAGGGTCCACTCTCACTTTGGGCCTCCAGACACAACCATTCCTCAAAAAGCTTTTTGAATGCTATGACTTTGATCAGATCTTCACAAACAAGAATGACATGCTGCACAGTAGAGGAAATGAGTTCTGGCACCTAAAATAATGTGGGTTTGAGTTTCCCAGAATATCATACTTAAAAAAAAAAGAGAAAAAAAGGAAAAAAAATGGACTATTTTCTCTTATAAATAAAAGATGAAAACCATTTTTTTATTATTTTCTGAGTCCAAGACATAACTTCCTTTGTCTGTACACCTCACTTGATGACAAGGAGCAGACACAGCACTTCTTCATGACCAGTAGCTCTGGGCCTCCTGATTTCATTTTCGCTTTTCCTTTACTAGCAGCCATAGAGGTGACTTTCTAGGCTCCCTTGAGAACAGGGAGATTTCTTACAGGTTTCAGGTGAGCACAGCATGTGCAGCCAGCATCCCAATGCCATGACCCCACTTCCATCTGCCATCAGCTGATAAGCCTCTCACAGTGCATGTGGCAGGAACTTGCACTTTTTGCCCTCCAACATAGATTGGGATCAGTTTCTGCTACATTTTCAGCAGGAATTCCAATAGCATTCAATGCAAAAAACAGAATGCAACCCTAAATCTACTGCTTCTTATGTCTTCAACTGCAATTAGGTTTTTTTAACTGTTTTTGATGAGCATGCATTTTATAGTCATAATAAATTGCAAGAGTTGCAAAAGAAAAATGATGTTTCAGAGCCTCTGTTTGCTGCACATATTATCCACAAGAGGCTTATAGAATGTCACTGCCTGGGTTAAAAGAGTAATGTTGCTTTGGTTTTGCAATATGCATAAAAAATCAGCCTTTTTCACTCTGCATACTCTTCCTGCACAACATGCCGAACATACATTCATTATACACCAGCTCCAAACAAAGCACTGTGATACCAATGGAAATTTTTTTCTGAAGCATCAACAAGACTGGCCAAACTCTGATTTGCTGGAGGCAAAATTCCCCATCTAGTTTAATCTTCTACCACTTATTCTGTCTGTATCATATAAATGAACTGAAGTACAATACTTCCAGCAAACAACTCTACAAACCCATAATTCCCTCACAGCTTCAACCACTGGACTTCTTTTTTAACAGCATTTTGGCCATTTTCCTGCATGTCTGCAATAAATTAAGATTTGAATATTTCCACATCTATTTCCCTGCATTGTGCCTGGACTGTTCAGGATGAATAGCTACAGCAAGAAAAAGTGAGAGGAATTTCAAGGGCTCCGTGAACACTACCTGGTGTACCACTGCAGTATAAGATTAACTGACATCAGCTTGACCTGCGACTTGCCTGAAGGAAAATGGTCAGATGGTATTTGGTAAAGTTTATGAGATGCAGGTTCCCAGTGTGGTGTAGGCAGGTCTTTAATTTGCTGTCATTTATGACTGGAATGCTCCCCAGGCATACAGCTTTGTCACAGAAGTGGCAGAGAGTCAAACTTCAAATTTGTGATCTTTTTCTCCCCCACTTTCCTGCAGCATCCATTGGAATGAAAGGAATGTGATACAGAGAGGACAGTGCAAGTGTGATGAATAGCTTTCATGGGGCAGTCACGAATAAAATAGAAAAGAGTTACATAAGCATTTGGAAAGAAAATATATGCAACTGCTCTCAACTACTTACTTAGTTGCAAGGTCATATGATTTAATTTAATTTAAAATTTATTTAAAATTCAATCTTATTAACTTAGAAAGAAAGACTAATTCTTCAAAACTTAGTTTGGAAGAAACAAAAATTTTGCTCTCTGATCATGTATCTGTGCCATGTTTGAAGCATTCATTTTAACAAATGTAATGAACAAATACAGGGAAAAAATTTCCTGGAAAAATTATTGAATCCCAGCTTTTGAACCCCAGCTAGCTTTGATCAAAAGCAAACTTCTATATAATGTTAGAAAACAACTCATATATTTTAGTAGGAAAAGCTGTCTGGTTATAAAGGGAAAAACTATCATGTCCAGTTTTCCCTCACTGGATTCCTGAAATTAACAGGGAATGACATAGTGGCTGTGAGCGTTCCGTAGTTTCTGGGGTGGAGAAGGAGGGAATATTTCTCACTGATTTGTACTGACCCCTTGTGGAAACCTAAACCGCGTATCATTACTGAAGGAGAGCTCAGCTTCCTCGTGGTAGGAAATGTTCACCATGGGCAGGAAGAGTCTTAAGAGCTTACTCTGACCATCTCAGTGGCCTCTTAAGGGCAAAAACATCTTAGGTTTTCAAGAATCCAGAAGACGGCCAAAATTCAAAAATTTTTCTTAGTCTGCAAGGGGAAGGTTTTGGACTGATTGTTGTGTGACAAGGCTGCAATTCCATGGGACAGGTACTGACAACCTAAACATGGGACTGAAATTCAAGTAATGAACTACATCCACCAAAATCCCAGAATTTAATTAGAGGCAAATGTATGCAAATTTTATTTTGCACTACGGGGGAATGCAATTCTCTATATAAATGTCTTTCTAAAAAGTAAATTCAGCACTAAAATGAGAATTAATTCAAAGATGGGCATTGCCCCTGTGTTGGGTAATTTAGTCTAGATGTCAGCCAGAATAAAGAAACAAACTATAAGAGGGGTGGTTAGAGATATGCCAACTTTTAGCCTTTCCAAAATACATATTAAATCCCCTGAAAGACAAGAATTTTAAAAAATACCTATATGGAAAAAAAAATTAAAATTATTGTAATGTACGTTCACTTTCAAGTACATGTAAATGCTTTATAATTGCACACTCACTATGCAAACGTTCTGTCTCTTGGGAACAAGCCAAGGTTCTTGCTACTTCCATTTTTCGTAACGAGAGTCACTTGCAGAGGGAAAAAAGAACTAAGGGAAATATTAAGGAATGCCTAGCAAATTTTACGGTTTGATTTTATATAGAAAAAACCTGAATCTCACATGATCCATATACCTGGTAATTGTACTTTACAGATTTTGTCAGCTGTCAAAACACATAATGAATACGTGAAGGATAGTAATTCTCTATTGATGAGAGAAAGCAACCATAAGCAGTTCCAAATCTCATGTCATGTTTCCCTAGGGTTTGCAAAGATTAAAAGTCTGCTACCTTATCTGACATGCCTTCTCTGGAGTTGGTGGTTAGTTATATTAATTGCAAATATGTTCCAGACTATTTGACACACATGGAACCAATTCAATGAATTCAGTATTGCTGTCATTCTTCTCCATCTTAAGGAAAAAAAAAAAAAAGAAAAGAAAAGAAATAGCTGAAACTCTGAATAAATGTCATATATGTTGGCGAAGCATACCATGTACTATATACATAAACTCCTTGCTCCATATGTTTTCACTTGCTTCATGTGCTTCCTGTAAAATTGTTTTAGGTTGTCCATGAAAAGTTAGGAGGAAGAATTTCCATTAATGTTTTCTGTCCCTTAAAAATGAAAAAGTTTTGACAAAAAAAACCTATCTTTTATGAAAACAGTTAGTTATAAAATTTGAGAGCAAACAAATGGAGTTTTTAAGCTTCAAACAAAGTAATTGAGCAGCAAAATCACCTTGGAAAATATATTTGCTTTAGGCATAAATGAATCAGACCTAAATGAAATATCTTTGTCTTTCCATATTAAGGAGCATCTTTCAGCTTAACTTTTGGAAATGGGAATAATACACGAAAATCATACCTGATGGGCCACCCACAGCAAGAGCATAGACCTCTGACATGAAATGTGGAAAACAGGCATGCATAACTCTTCTCCTGTGATCCCAGCAGAAATAAAATTAAATGTCTGAGAAAATAACCCTGTATAGAATTTAATCAATCTTGGAACACTGGCCTGAAAAATGGCACTTTTGATTTTTCCAACTGAAAAAAGAAATTTCTCTGTGGTTCCATGGGCTTGGCAAAACAACCAAGCCGTTCAAGGGCTTGATGAGAAATAAGTTTGGGGGTTAATGTTTTTCTGTCTGAGCCAGGCTTCAAAAACAGTCAATAAAATGTTTATTGAAATCGTAAAATCTAAAATCACAAGCTCGACATTCTCACAAATTCATCATTAAAATATTGTTCTAATGTCTGCAATGAAATTTGTTATCCAGTTTTCCTTCTTACATGTTTCATATACCAGTGACATTTTAATAGGCTTTGGGGTGGTTTTGGAAGGGGTAAGTTTTCTTTTCAAAACAGTTTAAATATCTGAACAGATGTAAAATTAACCAACATTGACGGTAAAACCAGTTGTGTACTGCGAACAAACTTGTCAGAAAATTCTAATATGATATTTATCAGCTCTTAAAAGAGAACATGACTATCAGCTTCAACACAATCTAGGATAATGTAATGTTTACAGCTGAAGAACAACTGAATGCTTATACTTACAGAAATGTTTGCTTTTAATGGCCACATTTTCATTCCCATGATACAATAGTCTAAAAAAAGAACCTTTCTGTCTCTCATATAAGCTAGGTTATAACAACAATTATGATGATTTTTATATCTATACAATGGTGCCTACAAAATATTTAATACCTAAGCAGCTGGTGCACTGTGGCCGATGCTTACTAAATGAATAAATGTTTTGTCTTGTGTTTCCCCCGTGTACTTACATCCATCTGTTGTCTTGTGTCATTTTTGATTGAGGCCTAGAGGCACTACCACAAAACAAATAATGTCAATTTTGTTATCATTATTGCAGGGCCAAGAAGCCTACTTCCAGCCTGAGAACAGTCTGGTGCTTGGTGCTGCACAAATACAAATGCAAAGAGATGCTTTCCATGCTTGCACCCCATGCAGTAGGACTACTTTATAGAACAAAATTTTGCATGAGAATTTTAAATTTGTATTCATTACAGGCCAAATAACTTTATCAAGCATGCAGTCTGAGTGAAAGCAGATTTACCAAGCTGACAGGGGAAATTGTAGTTCTTCCTAATGAGCACTCTAAAGTAAAGTGTGTTCTCCAGGTCAAAAGACAGGTGAGCATCCCTTTTACTTCACCTCCTCCCCATCTTTACCATGACTGCAACCTGTCCTCTTCCAAGACAAGAGCTCACCAGCTCTGACCTGCAGACTCTGGGCCCATGGAGTGCTTGTGCTTAGCCCTTGGGTGTTCTGCACTGGCTGCTTCTCCCCACTGCAGGGATTAATCACTGTGCTACTTCAGCACAAGCCCACAGAGCTGATCTCCATGAGTGCATTCTGGGGACAGCTCTCATTGACAGGGCTACTGCAAACAGCGCTTTTAGGTCTGGAATGGTTTCTCAAGGGGGTGCCTTCTCATTTTCACAGGCTGCAGAGGGAGACTGCCCGGCTAACTCAGCTGATTTATTCATATGCTTGAAGTTGGCACCCTTAAACTATCACATGTTTTAAGACAACTATTGGGTCAGAGTCAAAACATAAATTTTAAGGGCTTGCCTGCTAGGCGCCAAGGTACATAAGTGCCTGTAATTGGGTAGTGGATTTCTACACCCTTACAGCCATATGTACAGATCCATACTGTTGTTCTGTTCTTCTACAGCTCCTGAAAATATATTGGTGAGGGCTACAGAGTAGGTGCTTGCTAGTGCAAAGCAGGAGTTTCTTCAGTCTGTGTAATACCCTGAAACCTGAGCCCCTGAAACTCAACCTGTCTGAAATCAAACACTCCTCCTTTGAGAGGAGGAAAGGAGGAAAGAGAACTGCAGCAAGATCAAGAACAAAAAGGGCACAGAAGGGGAAGTGAGGATTACAAGTTCAGGGGATCCATGTGTTTGGACAGTGAACTAAGTCCATGAGTGCAATCCAGCATGGACCCTTTGTTTGGGCAATACCTTCTCTGTCTATGCCTTGCTGACATTAGCTATTTAAGCCCAAAGAATGATTCATGTAAAGACAAGTGGGATTTCATCCCAAATGTGAGTATTTTAGGACAGGTCTATTGCCAATCTCACAGTCTTTGAGGTCAATTTTCTTGAGAAACATCTTGGAGTTGTCCGTCTCCACTGAGCAAATGGCTTCAGGGACAAAGAGCTGAATCCTGAATTGAGTGAAGTAGATTGTCCCTGACACCTCTGTCAGGACAATTTTCCTTCAAGAGAAGGATACGATCTCTTTTTCTTGGAACCGCACAAGACATCATTCAGTATGGTCATGTTTGACAACTAAGAGAAATACAGCTGTATTCCAGAACTTCAGCTAAGTAACTTGGTATCAGGGAAATTTTTAGAATTGCAGTTAAAGCCGATGACCCATTTTCCATTTTCTTGAATCCCAAATAAGGTGTATTAAATATTAATTTCCCATCTGTTTGAGAGTATACCTCTGAACTTTGAAGACCATTCCCCTAGGGGAAGAGAAAAAGGAGAAAGGGGAATTCCCTCATATATTCAGAAGAAGATTTATTCAGTTTTGTGTAATTGCTGGCATGGGAGTAATCCTTCCCCTCAGAAATGGCTGCATGTCATATACTGCCAAGTGGTCTAAAATACCAAATTCAACTACGTAAGACAGATATGTCCCAGATGTGGAAATTTTGTGGGAGAAACTAAAAAAATCTTATTCACATCTAACCTCTTCTTTTTCACATATCCTGAGCTAGTGTGATGGATGTCATGTTAGACTAAATGATTCTTGGGATAGAGTAATCTCGGAGGAGATTTTGGGTTTCCTTGATTCTGTTTTTCCTAGACTGGTGGGCAAAACTTTCACTTCTGATCATTACTTTGCTGATATTCAAATGCATGACAAAGATTTTTAAGAGTCATGGATATTTTCTTAGCTCACTTTTCCCCTTACTTTTAATAATCTAAGTAAAAGAATAGATAAATGCTTGATGAGCCCATGTAGCACATGTGCCTCCCCCAAGGTCTTCCCGCATCACTCAAGTGAGCCAAAGCCTGACGGTGAGGCCAGACCCCAATTCTTGATATTATTACTAAGATGGCATCTACCCCATTTACAATCAGAGAGCCCACACTCCAGGCACTGCACACTGCAGGTAATCATAGAATCATAGAGTAATCTCAGTTGGAAGGGATCCACAAGGATCACCATAGTCCAGCTCCTGGCCCTGTGCAGGGCACCCCAAGAATCACATTGTATGCCTCAGAGCATTACCCAAATGCTTCTTGAACTCTGGCAGGCTTGGTGCTGTGGCCACTTCCCTGGGGAGCCTGTTCCAGTGTTAAGAGAGATTTGTTATCCCCAGGGCCTTCAGCCTAATATGAAAAATAAACAAAGCCAAAGGCTGATCTTCCATTCATCAGGGAAAGAGACTGAGCAGTTGTGCCCTGTGGATTTTGTGTGAGAAAAGTCTGCAACCGCCTGCATTGCTGGTCTTTGTCTGATCCTCAGAGCATGACTGAAAAAAAGGGAAAAAAGTTAGGAAGAGGACAGTAAAGTCAGTTACAAAGTTCTATATTTGATAGAAAGCTACGTGGGGAGTAAAAACAAAATCATAAAATGACAGGACAGAAAGGCCGTGAGAGGGAAAGATGAAAGAAGAAAGGAAATTGGGTAACAATAGTGATCAGAAAGAATAAAGGCAAAGACAAATAATGACAAGCAAGAAAGAAAGAGGATTAAAGGTGAATGATGAAAGCTATGGAAATAAGGGTGGTAGCTCCTATTAGAACTACAGGAAGTTATTTTATTTAAGATGTCATTGTTAGGAGTCAGAAAACATATTTCTGTTTAAACATAGACGATCCTGAGAAAAGGAAGGTTTCAAGGCAAAAGGGACTTTGGGGAAATGTCGAAAACAGCTGACAATATGTTTACATGGCACCAGCAGCTGCTGGAGTTAGCTGAGGATGGCCTAGTTTGGTGTACTGGCAATGGTACAGCTTGTGTTAGCACTGACTTTCACACAGCCTAAGCATTCCTGTTAAAATATGGGGAGTTATAAAGCATCTGAAAATACTCTTTCAAATATTTTTTTTTTCTTTTGAAAGTTTCATCTGAAAAAGATACACCATTGTGAGTTTTTATTGTTTCATTCTTTGTAATTATTTAATAATGAAAGTTTTTGTACAGAATAAAAAACTTCTTAGAACGTCATTGGGAACATCAGCAAACTTCCTCATTAATAGCTCATACATGTAGCACAGGTTTTGGAGTTTGGTTTTACAGGCACAACTTGGGCTGACTTCCAGGGAGTCCAAGACTGAATACATGCAAGGAGCTACAGGTAGAGTGCCAGGCCCTGAGAAATATCCCTGTGTTTTTCTCTCTTGTTCTCAGCCCAGCCCATTTGGACACCTGAGGTGCTCTTGCCAACAGGCTGTGCTTACACCATTTAGAGTTGAATTAGTGGTTTGGGAAACAAGCACCTGAAAACCCAGTTGCTACATAAACAGAGCTGGGAATACCTTCACCCTCCCCTGGCAGCCAAGACTATTCCCTATCTTGCAGCAATGGGCATAAATGCTGACCCCTCAATTTCCCAGCAAAAAATATCAGCCCAATCTCATTATTCCCTTGATGAGAGATTTGTGAGATGAGTAAAGCAAGGAGATAGAGCCAGACATGCCAGTGGGGTCCCTGCCAGGACAGCAGTGGAGGAGACTTGGGGCACCACTGGAATAGAGTCCTGCCGTGATTGAACCATTTCCAGTGTCTCTTCATCTGGGGAGCTGGGGGGAATTTGAGATCCAGGTGCTAATCCAGGTCTGTTTCCCAGCCTGATTCCAGGTTTGCTCTGTCTTTGCCTAACAGCAGTAGCAGCAGCAGCACAGTTTTTGCATAATCTGGTTTCTATGGCTGCTCAAGAGTATCTCCAAATTCATTTCCAGAAAGGACTAATCACAGCTGATGTACCGGCCATACCAAATTAGAGAAGTCCCACCAAATGTTGTTTCTATATCCCACTGCTTAGTTCAGTAGAAGATGTGTTCTCTAATTCCATGTATTAGTGCCCTGTTGTCCTCAGAGAAGAAGCCTCCTTAACTTAATAGCAGTACATGTGTAGTTAGCAGCTTGTAACACTATTCTCTGCTTCCTCGAATGCTGAGGTTGTAAGTGGGACAGGTTATACACTGAGTTTATAAGTGGCACTGGTTGCCACGAGACCTTGTAGTCTTACTGGTTAAAACAATATTATTTTTTTTTCTAGGACCTATATCTCATTCAGCTTCTTATGGTTCAGCCTCTTCAAGTGCCATCAGTTTTTAATTAAATCTAATTCTCAAGACCTGACTCCAGGGATTTGGTAATTAACTGGATTTATGGTGCAGGAGAGCCATACCTTTCTGTGACTGAAATGACACAGTAACAGAGATAATATCTGGAAATTTTTTTCAGCCAAAGCTCTTGTCTAGAAGAGCTCACAGAATGAGGGATATCTGGCTGCAAAGAGATCCATAAACAGTAATCATTGGAGCTGGGTGGAAAAAGATATTCCAGCTCCTGGAGGATTTCAATATTTGATGACTGCCTTTGTGTCGACTTAAAATGAAAGCTCAAAATGTCAGAGTTCTGCTTAGTCAGATTCCAAGCTCAGTTCAAAATCCATCTGGGCAGATGCAAACTGCTCCTAAAGCCCCAAAAATTCTGATATATAGACCTTGATGATTAATTAATCTTTCAAGTGAAAGGTTTTCCCACCAGGAAGGAAAGGATTTCTGGGGCCAGGCTCTTTGAAGCCCACCCATGGCAGCCTGACATGCACCACTGGTGGCCAGTGGTGAATGATCTATTCTCACCAGACGTTTTCCCAGTGAACTCCAAGCCTTCCTGAGCTGGCTTGAGGATGATTCAGTCTCTGATGAAAGAAGCCTCTGTGAGCCATCACTGTTCAGAAGGAACTGTCTAGAAAATATGTTCCTTTCCACTTAGAATCCAAAAAGGGTACAGAGAGTACCATGTTTCATCAGCGTAAATAATTAACTGCAGAATGACATGTAATATTCATATTTAAAAATCATTAAACAAAATAGGCTGGAAAAAAATTTCTTAAACATGGAGTGATATTAATCATTTAGCCACAAATTCAGCTTAGAGCTTCTCTTTTGTTTAATTTAATTATTATTTTTAAAAATCTATTCACAGGCAGATGTTGCTCCGCAAATCCACAGAGCTAATACCCACATGTGAGACATCAGCCTGAGGTTTAGCTGCTTGCAGTATTAATTAACATCATGAAGCATTGTTAATGATAGTGGACAAAGTAAAAATGAAGAATTTTCTGTGCTTGGTAAAATAGGGATGAAAATGGGTCAAAAGAACAATGCTTTCACACAGCATTGACTTCTTAGCTGTATTGTGTGCTCACAGATGGTTTTGTATCTTTTCTGTATCTCCAAGCATGCACAGCAGGATCCTCTCAGAATGGAGATGTTTAGAAGAAAAGAGAACCCCAGAAGATTCATGAGGATTTCTTAGACAAGAGAATGTTACCATGTGAGAGCTGAATTCATCTCAGCAAGCGGAATCATCCAGAGTTGTGCTACTGCTCTCACTGAGGAGTGAGAAGCAAACCCCGTGAGCCGGCATTGTTTGGTTCATGGCCTGGAGAACAATCACACACAAATTCGCTGTGTCAGATCTCAGTGATGGTCTTGTTCTGCTTTTATGCCATCTGTTCTTTCTTTCCTCCCCTTTTCCCCAGCAAAAAGCACTCAGCCTGAAACCCGACTCTCTGTGAGATGTCTGAGGTTCTGACAAGTAGGGCAATAATTTATAAAATAAGAGTAAAAAGTGTAAAGATGGACTGGTTGGAAAAAAAATGTCCTCTGGCTGGATATAAGAATGTCTGAATATTTGCTCAAATGTGACTGTCACCTATTATCCATCAGGAAGCTACTAGAACCTCAGCTTAAAGAAGAATATGTTTTTTTCCCCTCTGCTTTATTTTTATGTTTACCTTGAGTTTCTGGAATAACTGCAGCAACTTTAAACCATGACCCACCATGCCTTTTGTGCTGCACTATATTCTCATCCAGTTCTGAAAGTCTTCATTCACAAACTAGCCCCTGTGGTGCCAAGGAGCCTCTGCAGAGGGAGAAGACACTGTACACTCAGGTTTTGAAGTGCAGCCTACTGAGGAAGAAAATATTATTCTCTTAGAATTTCACTGCATTCTGCAGCCCTTTTAAGTGCAAAAATACAGCGCTTGTGAACTGTTCTTCTGGTACTATATATACTTCACAAACTTTAGACTGGAGCCATAGACAGACCTTGGACCCCATAGAAATTCCTTCATGCCACTAGAGGTACACAAAAAGTGACTTAAAGCTACTCTGCTGGGGAAGGCAATTTTTTCCCTGAGCCTGGAGCATGGGCAAACATTTGTGAAACATACCAGGGAACTTAAAGCATCTTACACACCAGTGTCCTTAAACACATGCATGTTTTGGAAAGCAAATATAAAATATACCCAGTGATGATCCTCCTTTCTCTCCCACCTTATGGCTGTGCTTGTTATTTATTTCAGTCAAAAGGCTGAAAGGGAGTGCACAACAGCAAAGCAGAACAAGGGCTTGTGCACTTGCAGGTCATATACAGTTGTTTGATGAAATGTGCAGTTATGTAAAGCACCTACAGTTAGGATTTCTTCTGGCAAATTGCCGGTGACAGTGAAATGAGGTACTTTTCTTCATTAGTTTGCTCATGATGACCTCATGTTGAATATTTTATACATCCATAAGGGAGTTACAAACACATACTTTTCTGTCTCATCTGCAAGGTTATTCAGTCTTCAAAAATAAACAAGAAAATTCTGGTTATCCTGTGGTGATTTACGGTACCATGTTGAGAAGTCATCACTAAATTACATGGAAAAGGATTTTTTGTTCTTTAAATGAAAGTCAACACAGCTACATAGAGGTCACCAGTGTCTCCATGGCAATTCTCAGATGTGTAAACAGGTAGTCAGTGAAAATTTTCAGTGAAATCATTTTGTGAGTTTTCTATTTTCCTTTCCTGTTTAACAGCTCTGTCTGTTGAGCTGCCATCTCACCTGAGCTGCGAGGTCCCTAGGGCAGGCTGTGTGTGTGCACAGTGCCTAGAGGGATGTCCACTTAGCAATATCTTTAGCTCTCGCTTAGAAGAAACAGGTCAGCCAGTATGATAGGTGCACACCAGGATGGTGACCAGTGAAACCACAGTGTGAGCTTGCTGCTAAAATACGATCCTAGGGAAATACTCCTGCTGTTAAGTGATATCAAATGTGAGAGGAAAACACCTTTCCTTGCTGGGAAAGAGAGGCAGGAATGGGGTCAGGGTAGACCTCTGATGGCACTGTGTTTTGTAGGCAGAAGAAGATGGCAGAAATGGATGCACCATTTAACACAAATTTACTTGTGCTAAAAACTGATCAATTCATCTGGCATAAAGTAAGACTCTATTTCTACTATCAAGATCTGAAGGCATAATTACATGAGCCACAGCACTTGTAAGGATGTTCAGTGCAGATATAAATTTATTAGAAAACAGGGAAAACACATTTGCATATTGATTTCATGTTTCTAGAGGAAGAGTTCTATGCACTATGCCCAAATAAGAATTTAAATTATCTAATATGAAATTGTGAAATTTAATGAATGATTTAATAGCATCATTGGCATTACCATGCTGGTGCTTCACTCTGTCTTGGATAATGGGAACGGTTGAGAAATGCCACACATTTCTATTACACAGTATTATTCTGGGTGCCTGCACAGTGGTCCACTGCAAAGTTCTAGTGACAAAGAATGAAAGTTATCACTTATGTTTCCAGTGCAGAGGAAAAGCCTTGTGATTTATAACAACTGCTGAGTGTCTTAGAACAATACAGAAGCAATCTTCATTCTTTGGGAGTCACACATTGCCCTAAAGTCATATGAAACAAAGCAGAAGTTCCTTTGGAGCGTTATTGCTCATAAAATACTACATTTTGAGGAGGGAGAAAAATTAACCATGAACTCTAAAACTCATGGGTTGGGCAGTAGTCTAATCCTAAAAGTGCTTTGCTGTAACCTTTAGTCCAACTTTGATAAGACAACACAGATAACTTTGGTTATCTTTGAAGGATACAAGAATTTTAATAAATGGCTGGACATTTTCTAAATTTCTGAAATCTGCACATGCTAGCAATTAATGAGATGAGAACTTATGTGTATCTAAACAGAAGAGAGGCCAAAAATCACTCTTTTTAAATCTCTTATTTGGTTAACTGTGTAGTCTTACAAATTAGCAGAACCTGTGCTTTGGAGAATAGGTAGGAGAAGGAGAAATGGGGATTGGTCACAGGTACAAGCTGTGAAGGCTGGATTGTTACCAAAACAAATGTTTGGTAAATTATACCCTTAAAATCCTATAGATAGCAATCTAGGTAAACCAGAGGACCCATTTAAGACCAGTTACTTTGTTATGAGAAGAGCAAAGCTTCATCTGCCTCAGGCTGGGTACTAATTTTTCTTAGAAGTGAGAACTGACTCCAGTTAACTGGAGAACTTATTCCAGAACTGACTCTAGCAAATTTAAATGTATCATTTATAGTTAGAGCTTTGAGGGACTTCAGGAAAACTTTTCACAAAATTTGTGGTCATGCAGATGACCTTCCTGTTTCATCCTGCATTGCAGATTTTCTAAACAAGCGGATAATTGTTATAATTTTAATGTTTTATTCAATACTGCCTTTTCTGGTTTCATCAAAACAGGGAATTATCATAAAAAGCAAGAGAGCAAGCATAAAACTCTGATTCCCCTTAAGTTCTTGACAAAATCGTCATTGATTTAAAGAGATGTGGTTCTTTTCCCCAGTGCAAATCTACATCCTTGCAAAACATAAAGTTTATTTTAATTTTGCTCTAGGATGCATCTAGAACTATAAAGCCTCCTTCGAACAGCAATGTTTCAGCTGCTATTTCTCCATCCAAAAGGGATTACAGATTTGCTTCTGACATCTGTGTGTGTGTTTCAAGGCTGAACTAAAGTGAAGCTTGGTTAAACACCGTTTGCGGCAGTGGGGTTACCTTGTATGCGACAGCCCTCACCTCCACTTTCATCTCTCCCTGAGAGCAGCCCCTTTGATGGCTTTCAGTAGAATGACTTATCCCAACACCTTTTCACACAGATTGCACACTGAACCCCAGAGCAGTGAACCAGAGGGTAAATTTACTTTCTATAAGGGTTTGCTTTTGTTGGAGAGCATGACTGAGACAGTGGGTCAGGAGAAGCTACTTCCATCTTTAAAGTACTGTTGCTTGGTAGGGGCTTATGACTAGTTTGACAAGGCTAGATCAGACATTCAGTGTTGTACATCATTGTAGTTAGCAAGTTAACTCTTAGAAGAGGTACTTTAACATAGTTTAAAGCCAGCATTTGACCTGGCTTCAAAGGCAGTAACTGTTGTCTTTTAGCACACAGGGCCTTTGGAAGTTGCACAACTTTTATCTTGGTGTCATGGACAGTGGTGAAATGTGTTGTCTCTATCTGACAAATGTAAAAAGCAGCAAAAGAATAGTGAAGAATTCTCCCTGAAGTCTAATGATCTGTTATTCATCACTGTTTATCAGTGCCCCTACGGTATGTTTGCTGTGCTGTCATGGAAACAGCCATTCCAACAACCTATTAAGTGAAAATTAAAGTGACACTGTCAAGAAAAGCATATGTTAGAAATTAATTTCTTACCTGCTTCACAAAAAATAAATCCCCCAAATATTTTTAATTCTCAATAATCCTATTTGCATTCATCTTTTGTGGAAAAAGTAAAGACAGATGTTATTTCATAAATTCAGAAACCAAAAAAAACCCAAAAAAACCAACAAACAAACAAAAAATCCCCCAAAAAACCTGTATACAATAGATCACAACTGAATTTACAAGTGAATTTAATAGAATTAGTTAATTATGCTTTGCTTTGATTCTTTTCCAGTCCTCCCAAAAGAGCAGGTAACTCCACCTAGTTCTGTATGCTAACCTTTTTATATGGCAAAAAGGCACAATACTGCCATTATGGCACATAAGTACATAAGGGGACATTGTCCTGTACTGTCTCTACACTGTCTCAAATAATCAGAATAAAGTTGTTTCTTCAGCGGTGCAGTTTCACAGCAGCACTGGAGGTACTCTGCCTTCCTTGTCTTTCTCTGTTCCCACCCCATCTCCAGCTTTGTCCCTTTTTTCCTTGCACTGGCATAGGTATGTATTTGATTTTCCTGTAATGTGAAAAAACTATACTTACTGAATTACTTTTTTTTCCTGAGCCTGGTCAGATGACTGTCAATCCCACTGTATGGAAAATGGGGACAGTACGTTACCTGGAACTGTAACCTCAGCTTAGGATGTGGATCCACAACACAACTGCAAGGATGCAGTTGGCATCCAACACGAAGCCTGATGCAGTGTAAGCCCTCTCATCTATCTAACTCTTAAAAACTATAGTACTTTTACTGGAAATTTTTCTACTCCATCACCTCCAGTGGAGTTCCTTAAGAGCAGCAGCCTCCTCTGCCACATCTCCAGCATGTCCTCTCTTGCCATTGAAGTATATTCTGTCCCCTGCTCCTGTAGGGGAGGCAGATATGCAGTGATAAAGTCAAGCTATGCAGATTCTCCTGTCCTGGGGGACTCTTCTAGCACTTTGTGTCACTGTTAGAACTTCTTGTTGCTGCCTTAGCAGTGTAAAAAGCTATGCTGCACAAGGGAATCCACCTAACAGAGCCTTGCTAAAATGTTGCTCACATGAAGACAGCACAAAAGCCATCCCCAAAGTCACTAGAATCAAACTCTAAAATAGACAGAAAATAAAAGGAAATCAAAGCCTGGATGGATAACTCTCCCTTTATTATTCTTATATTCGGATGAAGATGGTGAGACAATAAGTCAGTGCTAATATGTGTGGAGACCTGGAATGTGCTTCATCATTCTCCCGTGACCTATGGTCAAGAAAAGGGCTGATGAAAGTAATTATTTGTAGCAAGCATTACAGTGCTAGTTAAAGCTCAATAGCTGTCACCATGACTTTAACAAAAGCTTGAGAGAGTCATACCAATTTGATGGTGTCTTAAAGTGAGCTGAACTGTAGAGAACTGCAGTTTTGTTTCTGATACCAAGAAAATCATCAGAGTAGCAGCAGTAATCAAAATGAATGAACCCTACAGAGATATAATGACTATAGAGCTGTCAGCATTTGTTTTCCTCCTGCTCTTTGGGTTGAACCCAAAGAAGGGAGTACTGAATAAGGATCCACTACAGCTATCAAGCATAGCGCAGTCTGTGTGAGACTTTCACTCATTCTACTCATCTGGGAGTACCTAACCTTATCCACAGAATAAAGAGTCATTAAAAATAAGGGGTTTTTAAATTATCACTTGGGTTTATGACCTATATATTATAGGTGTATTTTGGTTTTGCTTATGCTATGGCTGAAGTTCAATGTGTAACAGTCACACCAAGTGCCTTCACCCATTCAGAACAGACAATGTTGGCTTACTGCTGTCTCCATATACATGAATTTTTATTTAACTCTCTCAGCAGCAGTGTAAACTAAAATGCCACACTAATACAGCAGCATTTATTTACTTCAGGAACAGAACAGTGAAAATTATGGCTCTGCAACAAAGTTCTCCTCTGGTCCCAACATAATTCTTAGGATTTCTTTCATCCTGTCCTGTTGGGTCCCACAATCTTCTCCAAATGACCTCCGCTGATACTCCCTGCCTTCAAAAGCTTCAGACATCTGTGTCACTTTTTTATCAAACAACACAGATGCTGCCTTTATTTCAAAAGGTAATTCAAGACGTCTCTAGTGACTTTTGTGGCTTGCAAAGCTCTAAACATACTAGCTTCATCTAATGAAAGACACCAGACCTACAGCTTGCCTCTGATTCAGATGTACTTTGTATCTTTGAAGCCTTGAAGTAATCTAATCATGTATGGATGTGTGCAAGTCTGCAGGTGCCAAAACAATCTTAAACTTTGGTCTGGATTCTTAATAATGAATCAGCTTGTGAGCTTGTCCACTTCTTTACTTTTACAGTAACTTTTATTTTTTTGGATATGAGCCAGTAATGTGCACTTGCAGTTGAGAAAGCCAGCCATGTCCTGGGCTGCATCTAAAGCAGTGTGGCCAGCAGATTGAGGGAGGTCTGGTGAGATCCCACCTGGAGTGGTGTGTTCAGTTCAGGGTCCACAGCACAGGAATGACAGGGATCCTGGAACAGATCCAGAGCAGGGTCACAAAGATGACCAGAGGGATGGAGCACCTGTCCTGTGGGAAAAGGCTGGGAGATTTGGAGTTTTTAAGTCTGAAGGAGAGAAAGCTGCAGGGAGATGTTATTGTGGCCTTTAAATATTTAAAGGGAGCATATAAGAAAGATGGGGATAGACTTTTTATTAGGGCTTGTTGAGATAGAAGGTGTCCCTGCCCCTTGTGGGGGATGCTGGACTAGATGACCTTTAAAGGTTCCTTTCAACACAAACTATTCTATGATTCAGTAAATATCAAAAGAGATAAAAATGTCATAAATCTGTATATAGTTCAAGTTGATATTCTATTTTTGCTTGCAATGTTATAGTATTTTTGCATTAATGATGTCTTGAGATACTTGCAATGATGATTAGTCATTCATATGCTAACTTCTTTAACTGTGTTTCACAACATTAAGCTTACATCTATTTTTATGCAGTTTATGATCTCACAGTCCATTTTATCCTTATTTTTAAAGCCAGAAATTTTAACAAACCAAACATTAAAAAAAGCTACAAGAGCTGCTTGACCGACAGTATTAATTATAGGAACGTTGAATTCATCAACTTATATGTGATGAATGTGATATCAATTGTCCTTGGAATATTCTTTTCTTTTGCCTTGAATCTGGGTGGTATGTCACCAGTTTTGAGCTCCCTACTGTGCTGGAATTTTATTTCAGAATTAATTGCAATCCTGCTCTGAGTTCTGAGATACTGTCTTTTTTTGTTAAAATTAAACTGCATTATACTACCTCCCATACTGCACCCACTGCAATTTTTGTATGGGTATGTACACAGACAGCTTATCAGTGGCCAGACTTCATTCCAACACTTATAAAACAGTACCAAGTCAGAATGTTCTGCCAGGTTATTAGATAAGAAGGTGTAGGTTACACAGAAAAATGTGGAGGACACAAAGGGCAGAGCACAGTGTTTCCATCACCCTGTGAGCACCCCTGCAATGTTACTAATTTCCTGATTAACTTTCAAACACACTGCTTGCTGTGAGATCACCTGGCTGCAGGATGACAGCCCAGGTCTCCTTGTCCCCTGCCAAGGGTGCCATGGCCTTTCTGCCTTGCCCCTTGTATCAGGCACCCTGACAGCACCCACCACTCCAGCTGCAGCAAAGGGTTTTACAAAGCAAACCTGCCGGGTTTTACAGGAATTTTATATTAAACACTAGATGTCACTGGCATACTCTTAACACAGTTTGTTGAAACTGACTTGCACAGTGCTTGCTCAGCCCCTCACCCAAATGCAGATACTTTTTTGGTGCCTGCACCTCACTGGCAGAGACCCCACAGATCATCCTCAGGTCAGACATGGAGGTGTTTTCAATGCCCTCACTGACCAAACTATGCTTGGGAAAGCAGAAAGTACAAGTGTTTTCACAATGGCAGGTTTTGCTGCATTTGTGTATTCTCATTGGTCTCAGACAAACATGTAAGTACAGGAAAAAAGTACAAGTTACCCAGAAAGAAAAGAATAAATTACCCAGTTATCTTACCATCAAGGAAAAAACCAATACACAGGGTTCTGTACCTTCTCTGTCGGAGAATGGTTGTCCAGCACAGCAATCAGGTCATACCTGTTTACCCATGCTGTGAATAGCAAAAAAGCAGATTTTCTTTGGGAAAGCCATAAACAAGAATAGCATTTTAGCTCCAGTGTAATCAAATTCAAATATTGCCAGAGGTTTTATTTTTTTAAAAAACAAAATTTACCTTGATCATGAAATAAGATCTGAATAAATCATCTTGGTTATTTTTCTATCCTTTGGGCACATTTTAACAACTTTGTAACAAGGCTTATACAACAACTATGAACTGATGCAAGCTCAAATTCTGTGTAGTCTTTTCCTCTCTCACCAGCAAGTCCAGGACTGGTATCAGCAGCCTGGAACCCTGGCATGGCCAAGGTAAACAAAAACAGTGCCCAGTGGAAAACTAGAAGGTACCTTTCAGTTTGTATGATAGCCTTTGGAAAGAACTGAGACATGCTCTTCTCAGGACATATTGCCAAACACTGGAAAAATGTGCAGTGCAGGCTGGCAGCAGGCAGGACAGCAGCTGTCCCTCGGTGCAAAAGTCAAGGAGAGCTGAAAGTGGTCTGGCACGTATGAGACTTTATCTAAGAACTGGCAGAAGATTTTCCCTGCCTATTTTGTTTGGTTTATTTGTGGGTTTGTTTTTCCTTTTTTTCCCTTGTTTTTCTTTTGTGACCAGAGAGGTGGGGAATTGTCCCCAGTTTTTCAAAGCATAAAAAAAGTTACAGAAACATCTGAGCTCAGGCATCTGACCAGCTGTGAGCTAGGTATCGCATCTGTGCTAAGAATGAAATTGTTTAATGACCTCAGAAAGTCTGAAAGCAATTATGAATTCCAGGGTTAGGACTGAGGTGCTCTTTGTGGCTATACAGAGCTGATCACACCCAGCTTTGATTCAGGATAGGTGCTGTGTCCATCTCTGCAAGTTACATCTACCCAGAAAGGAAGCCCTGAAGCTTCTCTCCATTCTGACACAAGGCAGTCTTTGGGGTTGTCCTGATCATTCAGGATAATTTGGGGCACCTGATGCAGGGCAGAAAAGAAATAATTTTATATTACATCCCTTTATCTTAAGGAGAAAATATAGAGTCTCATTAAGTATCAGCCACATGGAACAGAATTGCAACCATTACAAACTCAATAATTATTCCCTTCCAAAAATGAAAATAGACCCAAACACCCTGTTTCCTTCATCTCCACTTCCTTTCTCACATTTCAAATGCTGAGTAAGGAATTGGGTTTGCACTGTGATTTAAAGACCCACCACCTCTGGCCCCAACATAAATAGTGGTTACTCATGTAGAGGTCTCTCTATCTTGAAGTAAAAGCATAAAGGCAGAGCCCAAGCTGTCTTATTCTGGCTACGCATGAAATGAAAATGAGTAGAAAACAAATGATGCTGTTCAAGATAAAGCCACTGAGGGAAGAAATCTGTAATAAACCTTTATTTCTGAATTGCTCACTCTTCCTTTATCTTTTTATTATGTAAAGATTCCATATAAAAAGTATGATTTACGTGGAAATCAACCAAGTAAAAATGCATATTTAAAATACTTTACAAATTTATATAGTGGATTAGTATAGAATTTTCTTTTACAAATTCAGTCAATTTTTATTTTAATATGTTGCATTTAGAAAGAAAATTGAGCTTTGTTTTTTTTCCCCAGAACTAACCTTTTTTTTCTGATCAAAAGGAATACATGAATATTCAAAATTTTTCCAATCTTTTTGTTCCCTCTTCCTAATGTGGAGATTCTCACTAGTGATGTTTCCCAACTGTCAAATGCTGATTTAGCTAAGAAATCATACATTTCAAAATTTAATTCAGCTTCCAAGGATAATAATGTGCATGTGTTTCAGAAAACCACTTATTTATTTGTCCTGAAGTGCGTACGTGGTCCTCATGGCATGGTGCTGCACACAGGAACATTGATGTCCTCCTGTCTTACACAAGAAAATTTTCACTAAGACCCTAATGGCAAGAAGTGTGAGTATCCTTCCTAATCCATCTCTCCACATTGCCCCAGATTTGTTTCAACAACTTTCAAATGTTCAGTTTCACTAACGGCAAAGTCACAAATAAAGCTATCAGCATTGTAATTGTATTAACTCCAGTAAACATATACTTATTTTTTCCCATATTTTTCAGCTTTTAAATCTCTGCTGAAGTGCTGATTGACCAGTGGTGCATATTTCACAGTTAATTTTGTCTGTAAACTTTATCTACTTGTTCAGACACTTAACATGGCAGATTATGAAAAACAACCAGCCATTCTTTTGTTTGATGTATTTCAGCATTATCCATGAAACCCTGATGACACTGAAATCACTAGGAACTCTACAATTAATTTCAACAAAGCCATCATTTTATATCTCTCTCTGTGGACTGAGGATGATGTTAGTCTTTTAATAAATTTCATTAATCAATTTTTTTCATTGATTTCTTTAGGAGAGAAGCCTACCTCAAACGTGTTATTCACAACGTAACAAAACTACACACCTAATAGGTGAATAAATACTTGCTCTTTTGGCACTGGACAGCTCCAACTCTATAATCAACAGCAATATCAGCAATTCAGAACGCCCTGAGGAATTCAGAGAGCAATCTGTAGTCTGTTTGTGACAATCAATCACTCAGCACCATCTGCAGAGTGCTGCAGCTCTGATGGGGATGCAAAAGGTGGGGTGTCACCTTCTCCTCCCCGTTGTGCTCCTGCCCTCCAGACCCTGTGTGCCCCCACTCCTGCAGTGCCTCTTTCCTTCCACACCTTAGGGCTATGCTGGTTCTCTGGAGTATGTTGCAGCTTCTTTTGTCCTTCCCATCACCTTCTGCACAGCGAGTCTTGTAGCCTTGGCATTTATAAACAGCTTAGATTATTTAGCCACGTAAACTATTAGACACAGCCTTTTATTTTCAGTTATCAAACTGCAAAACTTTTTTCATCCTCCCTTGCAAGCCTGGGTTATTAGCAGACCCATCTGTGAGGTTCACCAGCCTGTGTGATTAACACACCCATCTGCTTCAAATCTGTTGATAATCTGCAGATCAAAGTCCCACTTGACTATGGTCGTTAACACCTTTCAGTGCAAGAATATAATTCAAATATAATTTCACTAAGATTTAAATTTCTTTTTGTAATGCTAAGAATCTGGTTCTGATGACTGTTTTCTCAGGGAAATTCCAAGTGCTTAAATGTTCTTGAGAAGCAAGTGAAAAAGAGGTTTTGGTGCAATAGAATCTGGGGCACATTTCTTTAACTGTTTATTCTTCAAAGAAACAAAAGGCAGGGACTCGCACCTTTCCCCAGTTATCCTGTATCCCAGCTTCAATATCTGCAGCACAAACAGTATTTTCCTTGCATGAAATGTCTTGTGCTTTATATCCCCCTTCCATTTTCAGTGCCTCTCAGGACTTCTTGATAACTGAGCTTCTCTTTTTATTAAATGAGACAAAATGTTGCCTTCTCACAACAGTAAAGTGTTCATACTGGCTATCAGCCTCCACTGCTTTAGTTTGGAAATTATGTAATGCAAATTATAAAGATTTTTCTGTCCCTTCATGCTCCAGGACAGCCACAAATTAGCATTTGTTACAAGCAAGTTAACTATTTTATTGCTTTTTAAAGTCAGATATATCGATTGCATAATTTTCTATTTGAGTCTCCTTCGTACAGCTCCTTTCTATTTGAAGCTCCTTGGTAAAGCAACACTAGATCACAAAAATGTTGGCTGAAGTGAATCCAGGCTCAATATGCAATGCAGAGCAAGAAGATAAATCTTTCTGGGATATCATCTTTTTGTTCTCACATTTCACTGAAATACATTACCCGCTGTGAAGGGAAGAAAAGCCTCAAGAGCTCTTGGTATTTCACAACTGTGAATTTCCAGCTACTTGCTATATTTATGGCTACATTATCAGTCTTCATCAGGATGCAGTAAATACCTTTGCAGAGGTCAGTATCTTGGATTTAGTTCAATTGTTATTTTCAGTCGTGGTAGAAACTTGACTTAAATCACTTCTGTCATGTACTTGAGACACTCAGCTTGTTCCACTGTCTCCTGCTCCTTCTGAAACAAAGGACAGTGTTCCTGCACGGGGCCACTGAGAATAAGAAACCCTGCTTTGCTGCCTTCCTGACAGCTCTCCTTCCATCGGTCTTCTTGTTCCTAGCACTGGTCTGATCCCTTAGATTCGACAGATAAACCAGTAATTTCTGCTTTAACATCTCCATATGCCTTTCAGTCTCTTGGTCTTCATTCCTACACTTCCTTTATTTAAATACACCTGTCTAAAAATCCATTCTTTTCCATGTATACCTGCAGTTATTGCAGATCAGCAAAAAAACATTACTTTTCCATTGTTCAGTCTACATCAGGCTTCAATATGGAGCACCAAAGCACTCAGTCATGCAAGATTTCTGTAGCATCCAGATTTCTGGATTCCTGTCACTTTCTTCTGAGTGAAAACTAATTCTCCCTACAAGGACTTTTCCCCCTCTATTTCCACTCCTACGCCTTCTACCCACCTCCATATACTTCACTCCTGTATTTGACACAGACCTCTAATTAGCCTAATTAAATCAGATCAGTGTGTCCCCTTTATAGAAATAAATTATGTATAAAAAAATTGATTGAGCTGAAATGTAACCCTCCCTGGAACATTCCTGCTCAGAGCAGATGTCATTTGTAAAATGTGCTAGCAGCTTGCCTGCCTGAGACACAAATTTCGCTCTAACTCTTAACTTGGTTGTTTCTTAGTCATTTGTTGTAATAGTTTCAAACTCTAATCCAAATTTATCATTAATCTTCACCTAGGAGAAGTACATCCACAACCCATGTTCCCTCAGAGAGTTGAGGTTCCCTGCTCTTTGTCATATTTCCTCAGTTTCACTTGTTCTCAGCTCCTCTCTGTGATCTAGCAGTTTCCACTCAGCCTCAGAGGAGGTTTCACATTACTTGCTCTAAAAATAACAACCTTTTCTAGCTGTAAATCCATCTTTCTTCCTTCCTTCATCTCCGGCATCTTAGAACCTCCGATCTGGTGCAGAGAGAGTAACATTGTGTCCAAAATTCCTCTTCTCTGGGGTCTTCCCAGAGCTCCACACAAGTGTTCAGCTCTGCTGGCTCTGCTTGAACCCACAGGACAGTGAGTTCTTCTCCTATTACTTTCAGGTGGTCAGTCAGCTCTGCTCACACCCATTTAAATGCTACCCTGGCCTTCCAACATGGAAATTGTCAAACCTTTCCCTTAGCTTTCAGACCGCTGCTTTGGCATCCTGTCCAGAGCTGTCAGAATGTCACATCTACTACTTTGTTTTCAGGGTTCAATAGCCAGCATTGGAATTATCAAGATTTCTGTATTCAGTTAAACACTTCACACCTGTACCAAACACACAAGCCCCAAAAGTTAGTGTTACTTCTCCCTGTATTTACCTGCTACTCTTGTCTGCCTTCTTCAAATCGTGGTTTTTGTTCCTTAGCCTGAAAAGCCCACTCTTTTCCATTCTTCCAACCAACCTCTCTGGGGCTGTAAAATTAATTCCTTGAAAATGAGGGGTCATGCCTGCTTCTTCTGCTTCTTCAGTCACAGCAGCCCATTACTGAGAAATTGCTTTCACCAATTGCAAGAATAAAGGGACCACCATACATACCTAAGGTGACCTCTGTTACATCAAAAAACATGAAATATGCTTCTATTTCAGAGCAGATCCTTTAGAAAAAGCTCCAAGTTTAGTTATTTAATCTATCTATTGATAGAGAATCCACAAACAAACACTGGTAAATTGGTTCACTGCAACTTGCAGAGAGTTTTACTTTCAGCTTTCATCCATTTGACCTTGCTTTTCTTTTGGCTGCAGAGCAAAGAGCCTTCTGTCCTTCAAGTGGAACATTTCCTGCATTCCTCTTTCTTTAGAATAAATCAGCTGAGAACCCTAAGCTATAAGTTACATTTTCAAGGGCTTTAATAGCCCTTAGAACCTTTTCCCATTCTTTAGTAGTGGAAAGCACAATTGTTTGGACACAGATACGATTTTCTACCGCAGGTTGTGCTGTGTCAAATAACAAAACTTCCCCCATTCACTCTACCCATATCACTTGTACTGCAGTATAAGCACCAGCAACCCCAGACCTTCCAGTATTAGAAAGATAAAAGTTCCAAGAGCCCTGTTCCTATGGACAGAAGCAAAAAACCACATGGTACAGAATGGGGTCTCTAATAACTTTCCACATAATTTTTTCCTTGGATTGCAGAAATCCACAAAACCCTTGACATTATTTCCTCACTTAATTTCCTTTTAATCTGAATAATTTTAAAAGCATTGGTTAATATGTAGTCACAAATCTAGGCTCTACTCTGAGATGTGTATGTTTTTTTTTGCTGGTTCATAAGGAATTCCAAACGATGCGATCAGTGGAAGTGAACACTGGAACCAGTGAAGGTCCCCTTGACAAACCATCAACCATCAGCTAATCAAAACTACTCTCCAGCCAGCCAATTATTTGTTTACCAGTCTCATGGGTCAAATCAAGTTTCCTGCATGGGCATTTATTAGAATGGTTTCCCAAATGAGGAAAAATGTAATTCTTTTTAGTTTTTTTCACACTCTTCAAAGTTTACCAAATTCTTCTGGTAAAGAAATCATGCCATTGTCACAAAGATTCTGGAGAATTGCATAGAGGAATTTCCTCTTGATTCCATTGCTACGATTTTGCCATTGGACTTGAGCAATTTTTCCTTAATACCCCTTTTCTGATGTTTCCATAATACAGAGAAATTGGACAGTGTTGTATTGTTTTATTTTCTTGTGCTCCCTCTAAACAACATATTTGACTTCCATGTTAACAGGCCCATGTGTTTTCTGTAAGTGGTAGAATGAACTCAAATGTTCCCCAAGAATAATCATGGGTGTTTTTTCTGAATGTTTTGTGAGTTTTGGTTTAACTTTCATCTTTTATTAGAAACTTTTGTTTATTACCAGCATGAGTTTTATTCTGCTTGTCCATAACAAATGTTAACAAGTTACAAATCACTTTACTATGAAGTTAACACCAAACTTGGTCCAAAAATCTATTCCTGTTTATGTTTCAAGATGAAACTTCATATGGACATCCCCCCAAGCTGGACACAAACACTGTTTAGATGCCAGCCTTCTCATTGATTTCCCCATCCAAATTCCTATTGTCCCCTCCTGCTCAAGCTCTTGTTGAGCATGAATTATGTTCTGCTCTGCCCCTCAGCTGCTTTCTCACCAGAAACATTGTCCTTTTCATCTGGATCTCAGCCACTTTTGCCTTATTACCCCTTTCTGTTATTCCCCATCATCTTAATCTGTTATTAATCCCGTTAGAGGCACAATCTCTCAGAAAACAAGCTAAAGCTTCTGCCCAACAACAGCTTTGGGCAACTGAAGTTTGGGCAACTTCAGCCCCAGCTTTGGAGGGGCTGAAGAAGCTGGAAGATTTACTTGCCTGCAACACAAAGTGTTTTGGAGGCTTTATGGTTTCCCAGAACTGGTGTTTCCATATGTTAGGGGTTGCATCAAGGTCAGCAGCATTTCCCCTCTGTGACTCATGTGTTCAGGCTTCTTATACTGTAAGCAAAAAGAGGAATATCATCAATTTCAGCCTTAGGCCTGAGTTAGCTTGACCGGTCAAAATAACAATGAATCCACTTTTGCTGCACTGAGGAGAGAAGAAGAAAAATCTATTCATTATTTTTCATTAAGAGAAAAAACCCCAACCTCTTACTATGCTTGAAAATTATTTGTGTTAATATGCTTAATAACATGTTTGAAAAATTAAGTCCATAAATAGTTTGGTTCAAATGCAACAAATGCAAATATTTTTAATTCCAAGGCAATCAAAGAATTATGAGACTTCCCCCCACCCCACCCCCAACTATGAAAATTCATTTAGAACTGAATACAAAGTACAGACAGTAAATTCTGCTTTGAGACAAGAAAGAAATATAACCAGAATCTCCTACAGAGTCCCTGATGGCTGAATGTGTGAAATTAATCACTGACAGGTGGAGAGGACAATTCTCCACGCAGTGTTGAGCTTCCTATTCTCTGAATGACAGCCAGTTAGAATAAGAGAGCCAGAGCTAATAAGAGGTGCTTTGCTGCATTAACTTTCTGATCACTAGCTGTGCACCTGCAGCAAAAAGAGTTTTGCCCAAAACAGACCTGGGAGTATGTCTTATATAAGTATATATTAATCCTGAACTTGCATTTCCTTTGGCTTTCTTCCAAAGTGCTGTCACCATTTGCCAAACTTCTCCCTCCCCAGCATTCTCTACACTTGAGTGTTTGGTGCAGACTCTGAATTTGTGTTTTGACTGTCTTTTGTTCTGTGCAGGCTCCTTGGTCTTCAACCTCAAGCCTTGTTTTGTGGAGATACCCTACCCTATGAACCCCCTTGACTGAGTACTCAAACCTTCTGCATCTTTTTTTGTGATTTTTTTGTGAGTCATTCACCATCCCTCCCAAAAATATGACACTTTGGGGTGCCCAGGAAAGGGTGAGTGTGGAAGCATAATGGAGGCATCACATGAAACAAACCCCCATCAGGTTCAAAAGAAACAAAATGAGTCAAACCATGGAACTTCTTGCCATGGTGTGGTCTGTATGCCAAACACAGAGCTGCCATGCCTATCAATAAAGTCCCCTCAAACCCCAAAGAATAGGCAGTCCTTCCAACACATGTTAAAAACACGCAGAAGACATTAGATGAAATCACAGAGTTGTAGATCACTGGATATTGCCATAATAAGTGTCACTGTGTGCTCTAAAACTTCTTCCTGTGTATCCAATATTGTCATCTGTCAAAGCAGGATGCTGGACTAGATCATCTTTCATTCTGACTCAAAATAGCTGCATATTTATGGTAAAACCAACATGGATTTTGCAGAGGAGTATCTAAAATGTTTTTTTCTGCTTCAAACAATACCAGTAACATAAAGATCAAGGAAATTATAAATACATTTAAGCAAGTGAGTGTCTTTGTTTCTCCACAGAAACCAAATGTGTTCTCTGTTGCAGAGAAAGAAAAAAGATTTATTTTGTTTAGGTTTCATATCTCTTCACAAAATGGTGGTTAAAATAATGATATGCCTCTGTCTTTTGCCAGGGTAAAAACCTACCTCTTCAAATCAGTGCTGGCTGAATTAAGTCCTCCAGCTGGTGGTCAGTTGTCTTCTACCCATCTTACTTGAAGGATACACACAAAATCAGTCATGGCCACCTTTTTTTCTGTCAGCACTTCCCTCTGATTGTATGATCAACAAGACTGCTTTGACATGAAAAAGACATAAAATTAGCTGTAAGTTTAATTCCTCACACTGATCCAAAGTGGTTTAAAGGAATTATGTGTCCTAAATAAAGGTAGGTACTTGTAAGGTGAGATGTGCCAAATCCTGGATGTACATTATCTGTCCTGCAGTTTAGAATAGGAAATGTGGGATAAACATTATAAACTAGCAACTACCAGGCAAAATATTGAAAAATAGGATGCATTTTTTTCCAGATGGTATTTATATTTTTATACATACTTTTAAACACTTGAGAAGTTTTGGGTTTCATTTTTCTTTGTCATGGGTTTATTAACATGCATATGAAAAAATACAATATTTGAAAGTCATACAGGACACATGACAAATTTAAAAGGCCCTCTTCTGTAAGCACGTTTGCCTACTGAATTTCTTATCCAGGTTTTAAAATATGGCTCTATGTTCCCTGACACTCAAATGGCAGTATTTAAAATCACTGCTAAGAAGAAGATAAGCTTGTTTCAGTGCTGTCAGCTAAGTCCCCATACCTTTATCTGGAGTTTTCATATGCTACAAAGTTCAGTGGCTGCTTACCTCATATTCACAGAAATATTTCAACATTTTCTGCAGTTCAATCAGAAAAATCTTTCAGGATAAATGTGTGTGCTAGGGCAGGATTAAGCCAGTGCTGGGTAGTGCACTGAATTAGTCTTTCTGTTGGGCTGATTACTTTAAGCTCTATTAAAAAAAAAAAAAAAAAAAAAAAGCTCACATCTATTAGGAGTGAAAGTTTTTTTCTAAATATGAACTTAATGTCAGGGCTTCAAGCAATTTGCAAGCTCTTCTCTAAAGTGCGTGGTCTCATCTATTGATCTCGGTAAACCATTCATTCTGAGGTACAGCTGTCCTGGTTACCTCACTGCTGTTTGTTTGCAAAGCAAAACCAGGGTTCACTGTTTATGATACAGTGATTAAAGGAACACTTGCCATTTATCCCTGCACCCAGCCTTACTCTTACTATGCATGCTGCTCCTGCCCTAGCTGTGGTGCAATTACTCTTGCTCTCCAGTCACTGAAGGGAGCTTGTGTGGGTGGGAGCACTGCTGCTACCTGCTCCTGCTGCTTTGTCAGAAAGCCGTGCCTGGAGACTAATGCCTTCTAAGAACTGGGAGAAACTCCCCATCTTTCATGTGGGAGCAGAACAAAGCAGAGGTATATGACAACTTCGCATATTATTACAATGGCAAACCATAGCAGAAAGAAACTGGAGCACTAAGTAGGGCCAGGTCTTTGGTTGAAATACATTTATGCTGCTTAATTTACTTTGGAAGGGTCCATTCACTTCAGCTGAGGCTCTGGATCTTTAAAGATTTGAAAAATAATTGCTTGCAAATAAGTAGATTTTCTGTGAGATCTTTTCCTTCTGATGAGGATTATTTTACTAGTATGGATTTCAAGAAGGCACAGCTTTTAAAATCCATATTATGTAGTACTTTCTTCTCTGTTTGCTTGTTGCTTTGTTCTTCAGTAATGTGTCAGTATGACATTCTTGATGCAAGTCAGTTCCTTCCTGCACTTGGAGCTGCTGCACCTTGAGCAGTGACAAATTCTAGACTGATTAATGCCGCACACACTCCACAGAACATCCAGTTCCTACGGACACCGACGTGACTGCAACAGCAACAGGATCTGATGGGTCTCTATCCTGCCCTGAGAAGTATTACAGACCACACCAACTGCTTTCATTATGTAATTATTTTTTTAAAATTTGGATCCAATAGTGTGCTTCTCTCTATGCTGCCTTAACACTTTTAAATGTTAATGCTGCCCACGATACTTGCTGTGTTTTGTTCCATAAACCTAACAAAGTGTCTGTGCTCTCTTGCCAGCCACAGATTTATTGGGGTATGGATTGCACATATTAAACACAGTCATCAGGCCACAAAGGTTCCATCACAAACTGCCTACAAGCTAACATCATTAAGAGGCAGACTTCATATATCTTCGTGACGGATACGCCAATCTTTCCCACTCCATTGACTAATGAATTGACGCATGCAATGTTCTTCTACATTAGCGTGCATCCCTTTGATTTACAGCACCATGGCAGGGGGCTGTAAGCACTCAGATACTGAAGAATTCCAGACAGCACTTGCACCTGCCTGAGCAGGACACTTCCCTCTGAGTACAACAGTGCTTGCATCCCAGAATTGTACATAATAAACGTGGTGGGCTTCACTGCCTGCATTTTCACCTCTACAGTAGCTTCAGACTGCTTGCCTTCCTGAGCCTAATTCCCTAGCTCCTATAAATCATGACACATCGATTTACATTGTTTGTTTTCTGAGCACTGTGCCTGAGCCTTTTGGTCTGGGAGCTTTAAAGATACATCTGGGAGCCACCAAGGTATGCTTCCTCCCGAGATGTGCCAATGCCAGGGAAAAGGGCTCAAGAGAAGGAGAACAGTGGATTTTTGCACACACTCTACTGATGAGTGTCAGCCCTGCTAGTCTGCAGCTGTGGTGAGAAAGCAGTGGCCCCAGGCCCAGCACTGCCCCTGTGAAATGAGGGGAAGAATGAGGTTATGAAAAGATGGGGTGTAAAAGGAGATTTGGCCCAGAGCTTTTGTCTATTGAACTAATTGACTGGCTACAGGCTGATGTTTTGATGGCAGCCTCGTATTTATGTTACCCACAGCACAGGCTACCCAGTTCCAATGACTGGCATGAAATACAGACTAATTTCAGCCCTTTGCAAGTTGCCATCACACAGAACAGTCATCTCCCAGTCCAGTACTAAATCCATCTGATGAAGGAAAAAAAGCCATCTCGAATACCGTCCGTTCTGAGAGCAGGGCAAGGCAGGAAAAATTGCTTAGATGTGTCCTGGATGAAAGACTGAACAAAATTTGCATTGGGAGTTTATGGTGTACTGAGATAAGAAATAGGATGTGAAAGCATTTTCAAAGTTAAAATAGGAAATTCTTGATTTATGTAGCAAATAAATCAGAATTTTAAGACATCTGATAACAGATGTACCACTAAATCATGCAGATCTTCCCACAAAGAGATATATTCTAAGCTCTGACACAACATTTCAATGAAGGCTGAAATATATTACTCTTTGTAGACTCTTGGTTTGTTTGTTTATTTTAATTTTGAGCTGACTCATATATTTATACAAATTTCATATCAGTGAGATGTCATAGATTTACACCTGGTAAACCAGAGGATTTGGAGAGACAGGCAAATTTCTTCCTGATACTTATGGAGGAATAATTTAAAAGAAGACCTGACCACAAAGTTTAACATAAGAGCAGAAAGACTTCTTTCATTAACTCACTTGCTAAGGTGGTCACCTTGCTTAAAAACTCACAGAAAACTCATTCCATGACTAATACACCTAGAAACAGTTTTCAAACAAGAAGTGGGATTTTTGTCATTGAAAGCAGAAAAAGGTTCCCCTGGATGGAGAGAGATTAACATTAGGGGAAGTCAATTCCTTAATCCCTTTTAAATTAACAGACAAAGAATTTCATTGAAAATACAGGAAAACAAAGCAGAAATTATTTTCGTTTTCCACACTCTGACTTTCTGGACAGAATCTAGGTGGCAACAGAAACCAGTTGTTAGTTTTTGTAGTTGGCAAAATTTGAAGCTGGAGAAAGAAGGAAAAAAAAAATCAAATAAAGAGTTATATCACAGAGGAGATTGTTACACTACTTGCAATCAAAATTAGATCATTTTTCAAAGCTGCTAGAAATAATGTAAGCTGCTTCTGGGCATCTTTAATTTATGTGACTGCTACTGGCAAAGCAAATAAGGTGTTTTGATACTGTTCTTAATAGCATTACAGGGATAAAATGTGTCACAGAGTGACATTGCCCTACACAGCACTGCAGCACCAGTTATACAGAGAGAAAAAAAAACCCCTTTCCTTTTAGTATCTAGCTCATGTTGTTCTTTCCTTTAGATAAAACATAGTTATTATGTTGAATTATGGGTAACAGAAAGAAGTGATTTAAAAATCTAGGTAAATTATAAATTAAATTCCTAATGGGTGCTGAGCACAACTTTTCAGACAATCTTCACAGAGATAGTTGCAGAAAACAGGGCTGACTTGAGGCTGGAGCTGAATCTCATCATGTAGAAACAGCAGCACAGGAGCTATCTGGGGAGATATCTGGGAATTGTGCCACATGGAATGAAGAGATGAATTGGTGGGTGTAGAAGAGGAGAAGACACAGAGATGGGTGTGAGGCTCTGGGAGGGAGCACTGTGCACTGTGCACGAAGGATTTGCTCTGTGCTGCTTCCAGGTGTGATGGGGGATCAACTTCCAGCAAAGTCTGTGGAAGGAAAAATCACAACTGCCAAAACAAGAAGGACTATCTGCTCATTGAAGGACCTGGTTGAAAGAAAAACAACCCTTCCTTCCCCTGGCCAGCAAGTGCAAAGGGGTTCAGCAGAAGAAGAGAAGCAATGGAGGGAAAAATTGAAGTACTTCACAACCAGGACTTAATCTCTGAAGTACCAGCCTGTGTACTCCCTTTCATGGCAAGAGTCCAGGTTTTTTTCCAGTGAAGAGGAGGTCTTCTTATAGAAAAGGACCAGGGAACCTTGTGGGTAATATTTCCCTAAAGACCAGAGAGAAGAAATACAACAAGTGAACAGTTTGGTGAAATAACAAGTCCTTTCATTTAAGTGAATTTCAACCAAACCTCATGTTTTTAATCTCTCTCTTAGTGTTCTTACTTGGCCTGTGGGAGCCTTGATGCTTTGGCTTTCAGAAACTATCATATGTTAAGATGTTGTGAGAAATTACATAATTTTTTTACTAGAAACCTATTTCCTAGATGTCATTAAACTATCCTGGATTTACATTCTTTTTGATGTTCATATTGACTTGAAAAGTTCCACTCCAAAGTTCTGTTCTGTCTCACTCTGTTTCAGATCTGCTGGCTTCTTTACTACCCTAACCCTCAAGGCATTGGTGAAAATAATAGTGTGAATTTGTCAGTCTAGTGTTACAGAGAGCAAAAAGTAGATAAACTCAGAATTGCTCAAGCTGCAATTACTCTTTCATATACACAACTTCCCCATCTCTTTGGAAGGTGTAGAAAATCCTTCATGGCAAAAAAAAAAACCCAAAAGAACTCACTGGGAGGATGCTGACAGCAAGCAACAGAAAGTCTTAAAAAGCTGTTGATAACATGAAGCACAGTTTAGATTTGTTTGTATAAACAAACTTACAGAAAAAAAAGTGTTTTGGTCAATATGTTGTTCACTGAAAATACTGCAAAAATTTTAAACTCTCTAAGTTTCCAGTGAAACATGCATTATGCACTAAAAATGCCAATGCACTTGTTTACATCTGGCAATATCCTGTATCCAGCAGCCAGCAAAGCAGGGCTAGCCTTTCCCTGTGTGACTCTATAAACCCTGCACAAGTCCCCCTGTATCTCCAGCACCATCAAGCACATACTGTTACTGTGACTCCTGTGGCAAGCTTCTTCCTTCTCATTAGCTACAATTTAGAGATGGGAAAAGAAAAAAAGCTACAAAGTTTGATCTGAGATGACAAGGCTAATTTTGGAAAAAAATGTCCTTCTACTTCTCCAGTTGTCAGGTCTAATCTAAAGCAAGCACAGTGTGCAGATAGTAAACATAATATCCTCCTAATTATATTAAATTACCTCTCAGGAGCTGCTCTGCCCTCTTGTCAAAGGCCAGGAACTGGCTTTAATGATGAATGTGAACCTCAGTGGGACATTCTATATCATCATTTAGTTCAGTAAATGTAGCCCAGATCAGTTGTATAGGTGTAATTAGATGCTGAAAAATAATTACTTTGGCCTTACCATTAAAAATTTCTTGCTTGTATCCCCTTGTGATCTATGAACAAATTACTTTATTAGGAAATCATTAGAGCTCAATTTGTCTCTATATACTACAGACATCAATATTCATTTCTCATAATGGAGCCACACATTCTCACCATAAATTTAGAAAACTACACAGCAGATACCAGTTTGGAGTCATTACTGACCTTAAGAAAAAGACTGTTTTTACTTAGTAAGATGTTTTTCTTCTGCACCAGCTTCCAGCAGAAAACTGAGTAACTTGAGCTTTATTGTTAGACCATTAGCTCAGACAATCTTTGTGTTTTTATGCACCGCTGCATGGGGAGAGTTTTTGTGTGGCTTTGTGCTACTGCAATATCCAAGTCTGGGTCATTAGGAGCAAAACAGCTCCCCAAACAAACTATACTATTATGAGAAAACCACTATTATCAAGGCCCTGAGAGCATCCCAGGCAATTGGTTCCAGCTGTCAGCCTGTGCAAGGCAGTGGGGAGGCATGCCCAGATGCCTACAGGCAGAGCCTGGCTGTGGCTGACCCATCTCACAGGACTCACAGGAGCTTGCTCTGCTGTGACAGTGAGCTCAGGCCCCCTTGCAACTTCTCTTTTGTACCTATTTCTCTGCAAATTTCTCTCAGCAGTCAGAAAGCAAGTGACTCCAATATCCTTAATGTGAGGACATGGTATAGTTTCAAGTCATATCTAGTGGTTAACTGATGTTTTGACCATTAGGATTTACAAAGCAGATGCGAGGAGGAAAAGAGATCATCAGGTCACCTCCCATTACAAATTACCTTCACATAGCTCAGCCTTTAGCTTTCACACAAGTGCAAGATACCACTGAAATTTATCATTGCAGGACTGAGCAAGAAAGCTTCAGTGCATTCTCTGCAGTGGTGGTTGGATAGTCACTTGTTATTGAAATAAGTCATTATAAAGCAGCTGCCATATCAGTACTTCTCTGAACACACCTACATGCAAGTGCTCCTTACACTCCAGCTGCTAAATTTGTATGTTGATGTCTGCAAACAGCCCTTCTTTTTATAACATGACAATTTTTTTCTGGATTTGGTATGCCACAAACATTTGTGAAAAATATTAGTAAGAACTATGTCTGTAACCAACGATATGAGCACAGAATTCATAATCACTTCAGAAAAAAGAAGGCAGTAGTAGGTTTTAAAAAATATTGCTTACAACCTGATAAGGACTGAGAACAGTCTCAGACTATTGATTTTATCTTCCATTTCAATAGGTACATATAAGCATCTGTTTCCAGTTGTAAACTTGTCAATCTAGAATCACATCCTACACACTGTCCATACACTTGTGGTCTCTGCAGTGGAGTTCACTCAGCCATGACTCTGGTTCAGAAGCTACCAGAGTCCCACCTTCTCCACTCACGACCCTTTTGAACCCCTCTGACAGTGGCCATGCCATAGGTATCAAGGCTGCTCAAGCTGCTGAGAAAATGCAGCACAAGTCAAGTCAGCTAAAAGGAAATTAAATGCCAGACCCTCTGTGCTCCCTTGCAAGTACCTAATCTATGGCACTGAAGTTCTTAAAACAGTGGGTAGACAATAAGCACTTCAGGTCAAATCCTCACACAAAAGGAACACAGTGCATAAGTCATCAATACAAGTACTATAAATCATCTGAATAGGCAGCTGGGAAATGACAGCTACCTATAAGATGAGACTTAAAAAAGGAAGACAAAATATAGGTGGATTTTTATCTTTTGGGTTTATAAGACTGTGTCTGATGGACCATAAGGTCTTGCTAGATTAAATGGGCCAAATTACTCCCAGGGTAACTGTTTGATTGCCTCCTGTCAGAAAGGTTTGAACCAAAAGAATTACCTATGCTACAGCACTAGTTTGAAGTATTCCTCTATTAAGAGCTGCCATGCCTCAAATGGTATATTAATTCCAAGACCAGGAAGCATTTATTCAAAATTACAGAAAGGAATAGAAAGAACAATATAGTACAGAAACGAGCAGAGAACGAGTGCTCTCAGACAGCACAAACTGAATGGCAACTAAAAAGCTCAAATCTTAGCTTGCTGCAAAAGGCATCTTCCAATTATACTGATTCTTTTATCTTTACTTTGCTTGTCTGACACCCCCAGCTCCCAGTCAAATCCCGCCAGCATGTCTGGGACACTGCTCAGGAAGAGACTCTGCTTTGCTCAGGGGCAAGTGTCTTTAAATATTATTCTGTCTCTCTTTAAGTTACACAAATTTCTCTTGTTTTCCAATCACCTCCAGCTCCAAGTTCAGTCTGATGGACTGACAGCTATTCTTGAAGCTGGTTATTACTCAACTGTTGCACTCAAGGACGTGAAATGAAAAGAAGCAGGTCTCCCTTTCAACCTTGGAGAGAGTAATTCTCAAACCAAGGTATCTCACCAGTGATGGTGAGGACATTCTTATAAAGTGATTTAAGCCTCTGATAACAGAAGGCTTTCCTGGACTTAGAACACAGGTTGGAAAACATTGCTCTAGAAGGTTCATTGCCTTAAATTTACCTTTTCCTTTTGACTCAAAGCAATCAACCAAGAATACACAGTTACAAAAGCATTAAATAACACATGGTATGTCCAAGATGACAAATACGGAATATGTCACTGAAGTTCTTTCTGCAGTTGTACTTTGTTATTGACCTTTCTAAGAGGACAGGGAGTGGTTTAGATCATGGAAAGAAAGATTTTGCAATTGGTGGTTAAAATACAATTTTCTGAGGTCCATGCTATTCTCTGGATTCACTTGTCTTTCTTACCTTGTCTTTTTCAGCTTGTGGTCGAACCAGTCTGGTCCCAACATTGAGCACAAGCAGGTACTAAGAGAAGAAAAAATAATTTGAACCCACATGACATCCACCAGTGCACTGCAGATGGGTAAAGAACCACTTTAATTTCAAACCTGACTCTGACAAGTGCCACTTGTTGGCTGACAGTGCAAGGAAAGTCAGTGAAGCGTCAATGCCATCTGTTTCAGGATGTTGTGTGTTTATTTTATCTGTTTTCCTAGGCTGCTCAGTCATTCTTTTCCATTGATTACCCATTTTTAGGTACAAGAACCATTTAGCTCTTTTTTTCATGGATCATTGATCTAAAATCAAAAATTTTTCTTTATGCATACTTCTGGAGTGGCTCCCTCTTCTCCCAGTGCATTGCTATATGGTTAAATAAACTGAATTTCAGCTCCATTCTGTTACATTCATTAATGTACAATGTCCTGTACATTAAGAAGCGGTACAGTAAAAAAAATAAAACAAGATTTTAAAGTGACCCAATTTTAGATTGAACCTGTTGATGCTGGGAATCCAATATTCACAGTATATACATTTTATATATTGTTGAGGGAGGTTACTTGGGACTAGTCTGAGCCCATGGATTGAAAAGTATTTTGTATTCAGAGTACATCATCCAGCTTAGTTTTCCCCAGACTGCAATGTAGATTGTGCACTCCAAGACTTATTGACAATGAGAAATAAAGTGCAGTCATTGAGAATCAAGACATTTGTTTTGAAAGCATATTCCCAAAAAACCCTAAAATGCTAATGTGGATACTCCCCCCAATACCTTGTCTCTCCATTACACTGATCAACCTCTTAGAATCAGCAAATTTCATACTTCACTGCTCACTGTACCTTCCATGTTATTTGTAAATACATTGAATTTGAAAATGCACTCTCAAATTCATGTCAAGATAACACATAGCTCCTCCTGTAAAGCCACCTTTTGATGGATGAGTCAGCTTTATCTCCTAATCGTCTTGGAATTAAAAGTTGGGCCACGAGTCATGTTTGAAAGTGACAGTTTCAGCTGCTATTCTGACAACTTTGCATTAACTCTCTTGGGCTGCTCTTTATGTTCTCTCACAGCACGTCAAATTGACATAAGGAAGGGCTAATTGTGTTAGTAATTGTGTTAGGTAAACCTGTCCTACCTTGAAACTCCTGTTTAGCCCTGTTTGATACCTGCCAACACCCCCAGACCGTGTCCATCAGACCCTGCTCCCCAGCTGGCTAGTCCCCAGTACTTACTGTTGCCGAGGATTGGTCTGTCCAAGGTGCAGGACCTTTCATTTGCTCTTGTTGGATTTCCTGAGATCTCTGTTGGCTCGTTCCTCCAGCCTTCCGAGGTCTCTCTGAAAGGCAGCTCTGCCCCTTGACTGCCCCAGTTTGGGGTCATCTGCAAACTTGTTAAGGGTTTGGTCTCCTCCTCCAGCTCATTGATAAAGATATTGACCAGGAAAGGTTCCAGCACAGAACCTTGAGACCCCCAAGATATCATAACCAGCCTGGAGCTACAGCTCTGATCATGTAGCACTGTGTACTCTAATACTGTGTATTCCAGTATAATACTGTGGTGTAAAAAAACCCAAGAGGTTCTTTTTTTATCTCCAAATATATTTATTTGTAATTATGTCAGTATTTATGCAAAAAAATATTTTTTGGTATCTGAATTTATGGTTGCTGTAAATATGATGCATCCTACAATGACTTTTGTTTAGCAGTAAAGGTCAGTCAAAAATGCTGTCATAAAGCTCACTCAGGAGAGCACTAAATTAGTAATTGTTATTTGTCTTTGTGCCTTTGCATGAAGTCTTATGATGTGAACTATTAAATGAGAAATGTGATAAGAAGGTGATAAATGTAGAATGGCATCAACATCAGTATTAATGGACCAGCAATAATACAGAAAATCAAGTTACTGTTATTTCAAAAAGCATTTAACAATTTAACAATTGGAGAAGAAAAACGGGAGAAGAAGACAGCCATTTCAGGCTGCTGATTTTCAGGAAACATTAGCATTGCAATTGTGTAAAATTTTATAAAATTACTTATAAATGTGCACGCACATTTTTAGTCTAGGTTTTTTTTGTTGTTGGCTTTTTGGTTTTTTTTGGTTTTTTTTTTTTTTAGACAGTATAACGAGACAGAGATGAACCAATCTGGAAAAGAAAACAAGTTGAAAGTTGTATGATCAACATGGATCTTCAGAAATACAAGAACTGTTGTTTCATCTTATGTTCCAGCCTTGGGGTGAGGGCAAAAAAAAAGATAAATACTGTATGAAAGCTTGGGTTATTTCTGAGCTCTTTTTATGACAAGCAAAAGTAAGAAACAACAGAATTCTACAGAGGGAGAGATGTTATAGAAATTCATGCTCAGTGATAATTTTAAATGTTGCTTGTTGAGGTATTAAAGCATTTTTCTAATGGGCTCTGACAGATAACCCTTGAAAAATTTTGCTGCACTCTGTACCTCTCTGGCTGCCTGTGTCACCTTTCTGGTGAAGAATACCACTGGAGGACAGAGTCTGGAGGAAGAGGACTGCTACCAACCTCTCAAGTTGCTCTCAAAACTACATCTTAGCAAAAATAAACAGTTAAGTAGATAGGCTTAAACATAAACTGAAATGACAGATTGCAAACTGGAACAGCGAACATTGCAGTTCAAGAAGGTATTTGCTTTGGTGTCTATGACCATTAGATTAAGATGGTTCTGCCTGTCTGCTTTGGCCTAATGACTTATTTCTGTCTGTGCTTCTGCAGCTGGTGCTCTAAAATGGTCCTGCAAGATATAGATGTTTCAAGCCATAAGCCAGCTCTCTAGTAATTCTGATTCTATACAAGATGAATAGAAGTAATGGACACATACCAGTAAATTGCATTTACTCCTGCCATCACTGTATACATACATCACCTTTATAAGGATGCAGCTGATACACAAAAAAAAATTCCATTGTGCAGGTAGGCTGTTTGGAGCTGCATTCTTTGCATAAGAGTTCAGCAGACCTGTGGGGAGGGCTTTCTCTTGCCACCATGGATCTCAGAAATAAGCTTATTTTGCAGCTGCATTGAAGAAAAATAATGACTTGTTTAAGCCTTGAAAAATAATAAAGAGATGTTAGAGAATTTTATTTTTGCATGTGAAATACCTTATACAATTTTAACATTTTTCTGTAACAGAAGAGTTGTTTTGAAAGCAAAATATTGAAATCTTTTATTACGAAGCCATGAAAATATAACATTTTGTCTTTGCTGCAATTTACTTCTGTGCTGCAGTTTTGTGAGATTTTTTTCTATATATATTACTCTTAGAATTGGCCTAATTTCTAGAAATGTTTGGGTTTTATACACAGCCACTTAAGAACTGCTCAGATCACCTACTTCTGGTGTAGCACTGACAAATACCCAGATACAATCCAAAGACAGAAACTTACAAATATGTATTTACTGACTTAAAGGACAGGACAGGAAATGAAGTAACTTGGGATCCCTTCTTAGAACTAAATTCATATACACAAGATGTCTGACAGACCAAAACTGTCAGGATGGACTCGATGGTCCCAGAGGTCTTTTCCAACTAAATTGATTCTGTGATCCTGTGTTTTCTTGATGAGCAATTTGAAGGAGCTCTTTGAGAAAATGTAGTGAGATTTTCAGCCAACACGTGTTAATAATAAAAGTACAATGGTGTATCTGATCCTGACTGGTTTTAATGTATTATGACTACTTCACATGGAAGATAAGATATTAAATTTGCTCAGAATATTCGCTTTCTTCAGGGTTTCAAGTGGTTTTACGATGTTTCAACAGCTCTCTACTAATTATGGAAATAAATCTCATTAGATGAGAATGGTTAAGATTTGAGATACAATTTCTTCTAAACAGATTATAGCAGGTTTTTTGTCAAGGCTTCAACTAGAACACTATATGCAATCTGAATACCACAGTTATGAAAGCTAGTAAAGATGCCTGATAAGAGAACAGAAGACTAACAAACATGATATATTTTTAAAAGATTAGGATTTGGTTAATTGACAGAAGAGAAAAAGAATGATGTGTAACCAGAAAATGGTAATAACCATTGCCTGAGTCCACTGCAGGTTGGGTAAGAGGTAATAAGCTTAATTTGCAGCAATTTAATTGCAGTCATTTAATTGAGGAGATTTAGTTTAGATATTAGGAAATACATTTTAATTAGGGAAGTAAAGGTCTAAAGGAATATGAAGATTGAAATAGATTGTTGGTTGCAGA